>NW_027150614.1:5000-233226 GCF_001643675.1 Monocercomonoides exilis | reverse complement strand
CACATTGAAACTCTTCACAACACCCATCAAAAAATGAATTTCGGCTTATTCAGGTTTATAATTTGCATTCGGGACTATAAATGAAAATAGGGACATTATCGGGACAAAAAGCACAAGAAAACAATCGGATTCTAACTGTTGTGCACCTGGGAGGCTGTTCGTCGTATCCAGGTCCGGATAAAGCAGCCCGAAGGCTGCAATATCTAATACGAACAGTCATGTCCAGCACCCTTCCGATAGAGTGCCAGCTGAGCATTACACAACAACTAGTTTCTTAAAAAGGAACACCATTAATACAATTTTGAGATTCATTTAAAGATGAAGAGTCAAGAAGAAGATCAAATCTTCTTGAAAGAAGATCTTGAGAAGATTGAGAAAGAAGAGAAGAGTTAGATGATGTGATATCAGAGTGAAATGGACTTCCTTGTACGTTGAACCTTTTCTTTCATTGTTGAAGATTCGAGTGCAACCAGAGAGCGTTGAGGAAGATATCCAACAGCAGATGCGCAGACAAATGAGCCCTTGCGCTCAAAGTATAAGTAGTCCTTCATGTGAGGGACTGACAGTGAAGGCCATGAAATTTGCTGAGATGGTACATACTCTTCAAAGTACCTCTCATGCACACACTCCTTGATAGATGATGACGATGGGGAGTTGTTTGATGAGGATGATTCAAAAACATTAAATTGTGATGATGATGAAACAGATGTCGAAACATTCATATTGCTTTCGAAGAAGTTGATTAAGTCATGAAGTGGTGATGTGTTCAGTCGAAAGATTGTTGTCGATAGAATTAACTAATGCACCAAATTCACTATCACAAATATTCTTTCCGTGGTGCTCAGCGAAGAAATTGAGTTGGGTATTTTTCTTTTGAGAAGTTTGGATTGTTTGGAGAGAATGAAGTGAAGGAGGAAGCGATTTCGGTTGTGTGGACCCGAATCGCAGAAGAACTTAAAAGTGTGAGTGTCTGAGAAGAAGTGTCTTTTGATCACAGATTCTAGACACTCAATAACAAATCTGTGATCATTTGAGAGGCAGTCGGAGAAGAAGTTGAAAGTTCTTTTTATTTGTTGATTATTAATTTTTGAAGAGAGATGATTGTGAATTGAGAAACTTGTTGGTAATTAAAGAATTCTTGTTGAAGTTGATTTTTCTGATAGGGAGTTTCCATTTCTCTTTGAAGTCGAAGACGAAGACTGCTTCTCTCTTTCAGATTATCAACAGTTGATTGATAATGTTTTCGTTGCATTTCTGCAACAAGACGATGTTGTCGAAGTAATTTAAGTGTATGAAACTCTGCTTCAGACAGTCCATTTTTGTTTTGCGATGACTTCAATTTGTTTTCCAGATAGTTCAACTTCTCACACATACCGCAGAGATCCGTTCGTCTTTTCGCTTTGGAGAAATTGGTGGTGAGTTTGTAGAAGTGAGAAAGAGAAACTTTGATGTTTGTTTCTTCAGAAAACTCTTTCCATAATTTCGTCTTTGGCTTGAAGATTAATCTCTTTTCGTTGGGAGAAAAGATGCCCGTTTTCTTTCTTTTTTCTTTAAGTGCTTCTAATCCATAGTCAGTTCTGATTGATGAAGTTAATTGAGGAATGGAAGTTGAACAATGCAGTGGTGTGATGAACGATGACGGGGGAGTTGTTTCTGTGGACGAATTGTTGATATTTTTGGATTGTGAAGAGGAAGATGAAGAAGAGGAACCACCAAATTGGACACTTGGTTGAGTTGATTGTGATTTCTCTTTCATGTAGAATGATAAAGAAGGAATATAGCCCTGAGAAAAGAGATCTTTCCATGACTTTGACCATTTATCACTGTCAAATGCATCAATATCATCATCGTTACAGGTGATCCACATCTTTTTCATTCCTTTATTTCTTTCCACAACGGCTATGTAATGACCGTTGCTATTATCAAACTGTTTATGAAGGATTTGTCCAATTAAGTGATAGAATGTTGTTTCTTTATTTTTGTTGTGAAATGAAGTTTTATTTTCATTTGCAAATCCTTTGCAAAATGAACGTTTATTCGACATATCAGTCTCGATAAGAAGTGTTCGAGAAGGTGGAGAACTAGCAGAATCAGCACATTCATGGGAGAGGGCTAGTACTTCTGGAAATGAAATCATTTCCTCCCAACAAGCAGTACAGCATTTTTCTTTGCACTCTTCACAATATACACTATTTTTTCCATCCAGTATTTCAGTTGAAAACAAAGAAGATAAACCATTGTGAGTAGATGAAGAATTGATGATTATGCTATTGTTGATGTTGTCGATATGTGATGTGAGTTTTTGACATTTCACGCATTTCATATGTGAAATTATAACTGGATTGAAACTATCTTGTTTTAATAATCCGTCTTTTTCAAACAATTTATGAAGATTTTCGAAAGCTTCTGAAACATTCTGCTGCTGTTTGCTTCCATATCCGCAAAAGTCTTCCCATTTGCTAACAACTGATGGGATCCATGAATGCACTTTTGTTCCATCTTTGAGGATTTGATTGCAAATACTCATCATTCGAGAAGATAATGTCTTATTTGAATGTGTTTTTGTGAAGATCGTTGGTTTTGAACTGCAGATCGAGGACCAGCATTGCAGAAGAGATGCCAAGTAACATGTGTTTCCAAGATTTGCTAACCCTTTTACTGTTTTTATTGGAATATTAGGTGTGGATTTATAATCAACAGCCTTTGATTTGGATGAAGAAGAAATAAATGAATCAATATTTGTTGAATTGTCGCTTGACATGCATTTCGAATTTGATAGTTGTGTTGAAATGTTGCTCTCTTTTGTGAAAGATGAGACTAGATTTTGGAATGTATGAGGAGGAATAAGAGTGGGTGAGGTGACATATTCCATAAGTTGGCCGCTAACCCACATATTTTCGTTGCAAAAAGATGAAGTTGCTTTGTCTTCTGGAGAAGTATTGATTGTATCTTTTCTTTTCACTTTGATCGAAAAGGAAGAAGAGGAAGAGGAAGAAGATGAAGATGAAGATGATGATGAAGATGATGATGATGAAGATGAAGAAGAAGAAGAAGAAGAAGAAGAAGAAGAAGAAGAAGAAGAAGAAGAAGAAGAAGAAGAAGAAGAAGAAGAAGAAGAAGAAGAAGAAGAAGAAGAAGAAGGAAGAAGAAGAAGAAGAAGAAGAAGAAGATGATGATGATGATGATGATGAGGAGGAGGAGGAGGAAGAAGAAGAAGAAGAAGAAGGAGAGGAAGAAGAAGATGATGAAAAGGGTGATTTTTGTTTAACTAGTTTATGTAATGGTATTGGTGATGGAGAAGTTCGACGGTAATGAAGTGTATTATTTTGTTTGATTTTTGTAGTCCATCTTTCAGCTCGAAGTGGAGTGTTAATAGGATCGTTAACTGCATGAGATGGAGAAGATTTTTTTCCTGATATAATATTTGATTTTTTATTTTGTTGGCATAATTTTTCTGATGGAGAAGATTGTATATTGTGAGAATTATTTTTTTCTGTAATGATAATATTATCCCATGCAGATTCCTCAATGAACTGTGCGTAATCAGGAACTTTTTTGGTTTTTCTTGGCTGATTGCAGTGAAGTTGATGCCTCTGTGGAATGGGCCAACATCCAATTGTTGCCCTTTTCCCAATCTTGTTCATTAAGACCTCAAAAAAGTTAAATAAATGAATAAACAAAAAGACAGTTAAAAATGAAATTATAGAAAAATACAATACAAACCACTTTTACACGATGGTGTGTGAGGCAATTGTGCCGGTATTAAAAATCCTTGGTTTTTTGTGAGAGTTTGTTTTGCATAATTATACTTTCCTTCAGTGATGTCAAATCCATAGTCCAGAAGTTCAGATAATGATGCATTGCGCGTTAGTGCTTGAAGGATCATCGTTTGCGTGTGCAATTGTGCGTGCTTGTACACAACTGAGAGATCTTTAAGAAGTATTTCGTAGTATTCTGAGTTTTTTTTAAATAACAAAAAAACAAATATAGATTAAAAATCAATATTGCAAGAGAAAAATATAAGTTATTATCAATCAAAAAATTTTGAAGTCGAAACCATTCAAGGATTTCAGTAAATCATTGATAACTGCAGATGATTTTCTGTAGTTGTAAAACAAATAGACGAGCAATGAATCAACGTCATCTCCACCGATGCGTTGTATTTCTTTCCATAGAACGTTGCACCGTGAATTTAGAGTTGACTCTTGTTTAGAAAATGACATATTTGTGATTTTTTTCAAATTTATTATGGAATTATTATCAATTAATAAAAATTTCACAGCTCTGCATTTATTGTTTTAATTGTATTTTCAACATAGAAATTTCGATAAACAAAACCAAATATCAATATTTTTGCTCAAATAAGAAATATATGTTTCAGAATTTTTTTAACCTCATATTGAACGATAAAAATTACAAAACTATTATCTGATGACTTGTAAGCATTATTAAAGCAATAATATTCACAAATTAAATGAATAATATTCAAACAAATATCACATTCCCAAAATTAATGATCATAATAAAACCAAATTATTTGTGCATTTTGGTCAACATTGAAAGTCACTTTTTCTGTACTTTACAAGCTGAAAATATCATTTTATGCTGTTTTAAGCAAAAATAAAATGACCAAAACGCCCATGATCTTATTAATATATTTTAAAACATTCAAAATTCTTGATCATAAGTTAACCAAATTATTTGTGCGTTTTGGGCAAAAGTGGAGGAGGACTTTTCAACACCAGATAGTTGTTAAATATCATTTTATGTTGTTTCGAGCAAAAAAATGAAATGCCCACAACGCCATGATCTTTCGACATATTTGAAATTAAGAAAATATTAAATTTTATTCAATTTTAATTTTCAATTTATAATGTTAATTAATTGCACATGAAAAATTATTAGCATATGTTGATGTTAATTTTATTCTCAAAAATTCTGTTTGGTAATAAATTAATTATTTGAGAGAAAAGTTATTTGTGAAAAAGGTTTTTTTATCTTTATCAAACGAATTAATATAACAGCTGGAAACGAATTGATAAAAACAAAACAACATAAAAATGCTAGTCTGCAGGTTGTCGTTTTATTGATGAATAACAAATGCATTGAATTTGGTTTTTAAGTTATGAAAAAATGTCTGTTGTATTTCATGTGTAAAATTGTTCAATCATTTAAATATAACATAAAATATTTATGAAAATATCTTTAATAATTAAATACTGAACATATAATACATTTTTTTCGTTTGAGTGAAGAGGTTATGTGCGATGATGGATAAGAAATAAATTAACATGATGATTGAAAATGTTGTCATTTTGTTGCACTGGTTGCAATTGAGTAATTTTTCCGTTTACTGTGATTTTCGCATTTGTGGAACGGAAGGTTGGTGTTTGAAGAGGAACAAACGTTGAGGTGAGAAATGTGAGGAAGGCGTCATGCAGGAGGGAAATGAAGCTGGTGAGGGCATGCTCGATGGTGGCACATGGGGCATGTTGGTGTCTGCCACAGGCATCGACATCACTTCCACCATTTGAGACTATTTTGTTCTGGGAGATGAGGGGGAGCCAGCCATTGTACACATCGCTATCTGCAGTTCCTGCATTCCACACTCTTTTAGTTGGTGTTGTTGAACCACAATTCTCGAATGGAGATTGAGTAATGCTGCTGCCACTGAAGAACACATCATTCCCTCTGCCATTGGCTGCAGCGTTGCCATCAAAGAAACAGAATGTGATGAATTTATTTCCGCTCATCCAGGAATAAGTGACGTACAAATAAATACCTGCCCCACCAAGAGTTGATGTTGAACTTGTCAATTTGTTGTTTATGAATTTGTACTCATAAACAAAAAATTGATTTGGATCGTTTCCTGGTGGACTTGGAAATGTGAGAGAACCAGCAGAATTACCACCAGAATTTGAAATATACTGGCATTTTGTTAACAGGAATTGACTGTTTGATGGAAAAGCACCAATATAAAAATACAAACCAGTTCCACACCAATTTGTGATAGAACAATTTTCGACTTTGTTTTCTGAATGGTAATAAGCAGAATTTTGCTGTGGATTTGTAGTATGGACTGCTCCTCCATGAGCAGCAAATAATTTGAAATATTGGATTTTATCATATCAATATTCAACAAACAATTTCAGCACAACGCTCCTCCATGATCTTCGGTTAACCAATTATTGAATTAAAAAGAAATGATTGTGAGATTGGCATTTGTACAAGAAACATAAAGTGCACCACTATGATCACTACCACCAGTTGAATCGTTCCATTCGCACCATTCGAAGAGATTTCTATTCAAATCAGAAAAGGATAATCTACTTAATTTCTCTCTGTGAGATTCAGATCCATTATATTTTACAAGACAATTTGATAAAAATCGTGTTTGATAGTTAAAAGAAGCGTTGAATGCATAAAGAGAAGTGTCAGGACTGTTGAAGTTGTGTAGGATAGCACAACAAATGACAGTTTGTTCACTATGAAATATTGAAACAAATCTGAAAAAGATGATGTAAATAAAGAAAACTTTTGGATAATCTTTCTTTATTCACAAAAAATCAATGTTAATCATGACAATAAAAAAATCAATCCACACGTTTTCAAAATTATTCTTTCGAAAAATCTTGCAGAAAATTTTGTTAAACAATGTAATTTAAAAAAGTTGTTAATAAAAATCCGGATAGCATTTTTTCGCATTAGCATTTGAAAACTTTTATAATTGTGTAAACGAAATATCAAAATAACTCTTCAGTTGTGAACTTCATTCCAAAATCTTAAACTTATGAACAACTCACATTGAGAATAATCAAAAATGGGTTGTTGAAGAATTTCTAAAAAAAAACTTTGTTTTCATATCTTCAAATTTTGATTTTGTTAATAGAGATTTTTATTGATAATATTCATTAAAATGTTATTTGTTAGAATATGTTAAATGATGTGTTTTTGTTTTTGAGAATAATTCTAAAACATATTGTGACAATCGTTTCTTTAACAAGTACAATTATGAAAATATATTCAGTTTATTGATATTGGTCTCTTAATTGGCATAATATCGTGCAAAAAATATTTTTCGATTAAAAACGATATTTTTATATGACAATTTTTTGTTCACATTTTCTTCACTTCACTCCTATTTTGAAATAGATTCCACTTGCATTTTTATTGGAAATGAAATGAAATTTCTTGATTAATGTGGTATTTACCATTGCATCTTAAAAAAATGAAAGCTAGCCTTTCTTATTGAAAACTTTATGACAAAATAAAACAAATAATCTAAAAAAAATTATTACCAATATCTTAATATCTGAAGAAAGATTTGGTAAAATGATGATGGTATTGGAATTTTCTTTCAAAAAGTTCAATTATATTATTAAAAACAGATATTTTAATATCACTCAAAAAAATTTTTTTTGTTTTTAAATTTTTTTTTAATAGGAAGGAGGGGTGGAGAGAGAAATATTTACGACAAAAGAGTCTTGAGAATCAATTTGATAATTCAGGCTCATCGAGAATAAATAACTTTTCAAAAAGAGCACACTGTGATGGACATTAATAGTTTGCATTTAATTATTGCTTGATGATGAGAAGATTGTTTTTAGGCTCTTTCTCCTCTGACAAGTTTTTTTTTTCACAACAGGATCATCTCATTTTTTCGTTGCAAACCTTCATTTATCATCAATGAGAACAAACAGGTTTCGTTCATAATGTGATTCCCCATCCAAATCGTTCAATTGTCGAAAAGTTTTCAATTTCATCACAAAAGCACCTCATCCCTGTTGAGCTCCCGCTGCTTTGCTTTCTTCTCCTTCACATGGTCAAAATAACGCTGGGCAGTCTCTGTCTGCATATCTGTGTCTCTCTCTGGATCATTCAGCAGAGCAAGAGCCGAAGACGCACCTTCCACCAAAACTGATAGACCGGACACAAATTCCTCTTGGTTGTGCAAGAGATATTCCACAAGCTGACTCTTCTTCGTTTCCAGCTCTACCAAAAATTCTGCATGAGTCTTCTCCAAAGCGCTGTCCGATTCCGTCGACTCATTCAGAAGTGACAAAATCTTCTCGTTGCCTTCTGGTCGATATTTCACAAGCTGAGTGATCTCTTCGTTCACATCATTAAACTTTATCTGAAAATCGATTCTTCTGCCGAGAAAGTCTGAAAACTCAGATGAAAGTCTACGCATTTTATCGATTTTTTCCGATGAAACATCCACGCTTTGAATCGTCTAAGTCAGCGATTCAACAATTATTATTATCAGATAACAAAGTTCAGCATCAAGTCGATTCGCAAAGGCGGTCCGCCACTACAAAAGCTGAACAAAGAACTCAAGAATGACAGAGGTGAACGAAAGCACAACTGACGAGCTGACTAACGACGTATAAAAATAAAGTGACAAGGTTTGCAATCAGCGGCTCGGGTGGCGGTTGGATCAGAACAGAACCTGATCGCGCAATTCCCATTGAAATCTTGTCGAGTGAAAGCACTTTCCGCGAAATTGCTCCGATTGAGCGGAAAATGCTGTTGTGTGACACTGGTCCATATTCACTCATAGAAGAAGTTGAATATGATAAAGAAGAAGGTTGCATGAATGTCATAATTGAGGAAGGCAGAGAAGATTCAGTAGATAATGGAGAATATCTATAGTTTTAGAGCTCAGAAGTTGAAGATGAGGAAACAGAGTCAACAAAGGCAGAGGTGTACGTGTTGGTTGAAAAAACTGTTATTGACCCTGATGAGACTGTTGCAATTGAAGACGTTGAGCCACCAGAATGTGAAAGACCACCGCCCATTCTGTTGAATTCGATTAGGCTAATTTCATCTCCTTAACGCTTCTTCGCATCTCCTCTGAAACAAAATGGAATCTTCTTCTCAGTCAGCAAATCGAGGGAATAAGGCTGTGACGCAGATGCGCTTGCTCCAAATGAACTGAATTGTTGTTGTTGTCTTTGCTGTTGTTAGATCACTTGTTGAGAATGGATGTTTTCTGTTGACTTCAGCGTAGACAGTTCATACGAACTGAAGATGTGCAAAACAATGTGCAGCAACTTCTCCAACATTGTTATCTTCTTTATTCCTCTGAGCAGATACTCTCTCTCCGCTTCGAAAAGCTGCTTTATCAGCTCCGTCATGTCCATCTTCGAGTATGCCTGGTGGATGTGTGTTGGAAGCGACACAACTAACACAAACCGCATTTCGCAAAAGCTGCACACATATGGCTGGTCATCTGGAACGGACTGAAGAGGAGATGTTGGATCGGGTGTTACTCGTAACTCCACCACGTCAAACTTGAGCTGCTTGTTCTTTAAAAAGAAAATAGTATTCTGCTCGTGTGTCAATGCACGAACAGGCTGATGCGAGCTGACAGATGAAAACGATCTGTGGTTGAACCTGCCACATGCACGGATAGAGAAGGAGCCGTTTCGAGAATGCCCAAAGGACTGGCGAAAAAACGAGGCTGTTGTGCTTCGTGATGTTGTTAATGAAAAAAACACAGAAAGAGAAGCCGATCGGTGAAATGGTATCTGCTGTCCAGTCGACTGAAAAAACATTGGAGCTGCAGACTGAATGACAGTGTAAAAAGCAAAAGTCGTAAACGAAAATGCTCAAGTTGATGGTGCATAGCCTGTTTCGATGACGTATTGGTCAGAAAAGAGCGAGGCAAACGTTGATTGTCTGTTTTGAGAGAAGGAAAACTGGTTCTTGTGCGAAATCTGATGATGGGAAATATGCTCCAATGGATTTGGTGGTGTACTCAGCGACAGAGATGTGCTGTTCGGAGGAGAGCCAATCAAAGAAAGCTTTTCTGTTGTTTGCGTTGATGAGGCATGTCTCATCCACTGAATATAAAATGATTTTTAAAAGGAAAGAATTGCAGGAGTTTTGAGCCTCCCAGCCGAATTGATAATCTTTGACGTGACTGCTTTACAAATACTGATATTTCCCTTCTTTCATCATTCCATCCTGCCCCACCATTAAACCCAGATGAATGGTGTGAATGTGAAGCACCATCACTTCCTTCTCCCTGTTTAAGAAATAGCGACTTGTACAGTTGTGAAACGTGCAAATTGGGCAGGTAACGATGATGAGTGGATGAGCGCACCGCCAACTCTGCTCGTCACACACTTAAACAGGATTGGATTTGAACAGAAGATCGAAAAAATAAAACGTCGGTTGAGCTCTTCCACAAATTATGTGACGCTCCGCAAGGAATCCACAACTTATATCGTTTTCTTCAGAAAAGCACGGCTTCTTGATAACTAATTCCAGATATGTGGAGGCATTTTTTCATGTTCGGCATTGCCAATTTTCTCGGAATGTTCAGAGTTGTCTGCATCAGCCCCCATCTTGTCGTTTTGCAGTATGTTGTTTGTTGAATACTACAGCGGAGCAAACAGGTTTGTCTTTCCAGGAAGTGTTGTGGCTGATGATGCATTTTCCTTTTCTGCAAGGCGGAATCCTTCCATTTCCAATGTCTCAAGTGTTGTTTCTCCAGATATCATTGAAAATATTCTGTTCAACGCATCCGAATGAGGATCACTGATGAGAGAAATATTTGTATCGTTTATTCTGATTTGAACTTCTTCTGTTCTCCTGTTTTTTAACCTTGAATAATGACATTTCTTGTTTATCAGTTCTGACAAAAAAATATTCACAATATCGTCTTCGAATTTTGCATTGATTTGCTCAGCAGTTTCAAGCCCCAATTCTTGTTCAAATGTTTGCGATTCTTTCAGTCAGTTCTTTATCAACTTCTTCAAGAACTTTTCCGAATGAAAGTTTCCAAAATGACACAATTTCAAGATATGAATGTTTAAATCAGTTTGAACTTCAAATTTTAGTCTGAGTGTGCAAGTTTTATTTTTTTTTCATTAATAATAAAGAATAAATAACGAATATTCATGTTTGGAAATTTTTTTGTTATTTTCAAAGATCATGGCAATTTGGGCATGAATTGTTTTTGTTTTGTTCAGCACAACTTGATCAAAAATACAAATTAGAATAGGAAAATAAAGTTTTTTGGATCGCGCAAAATGCACAAGTTATTTGTATATTTCTGATCAAAAATCACTTAAAAACATTTTTTCCTGTTTTCATTTTCTATTCATCTTTGTGAAAGAGGTTAAGAACAGCACTGAATTCATTATTTGAAATTTTATAATTTTGTGTTTTCATTATTTTTAACTATCTTCAATCAATATTTATTTCTTGCTGATAAAATTGAAGAAAAGATATTTTTCTATGTTCAATTCTGGAAGAAAACATCATGGAATGAGCAGGAAGTCAATTAAAGCAGACGTTGACAGCATCGAAGAATTGCTTCGTAATATGCCATACGATAGAGCCTTGCTTGTGTTTACGAAGTTCGTGAATGAAAACGATTTAGGCAAATTGCTTTGTTTTGATTACATGAAATCACCTCTTTGTTTGTTTTTTTATTGTAATCATTCTAAATTTTTTTTCATCATTTTTCTTTGTGCTAACATTTTTTTCCTAATTTATAAATTTATCTTTCTTTCGAAACCTTCTTTGAAGCACCTCTCACGTGTCTTGTGAAAGAATTGAAGTTTGCGTTCAATGATGCTTCTGCTCCCATCAAGAATAAGATGATTATTGCATTAACAGAAAATTATACACAAAAGGAATTACGAAATGAATACGGATACAATATAGAAATATCCTTATATGATGATGCTAATTGGATTCAACAAAGAAAAAGGAAACTGCTTCCGAAAGAAAATACATTCAGAAGAAGTGAAATAAATGAAAATTTCAGTAAGGAATTCTTGCTCAGTTTTGATGAAGAAAGCGACACATCATCGAGCAGGAGATATGACGAAGAAGATAAAAGAAAAGAAGCATTTTCATTTAACCCTCTTCATGTTCAGTCTTCTTCTTCATCGTTGACTTCATTTCCTTCTCCTTTCTCATCTCCGCCTTCCATCTCACCTGACTCTCCTTTCAACACATTTCCTTTATCCTCATTCGTTCCTTTTTCTTCAGAAAAAATTTCTTCATCTTTAGCTCATTCTTCATCAAGTGCTTCTCTTCCTTTACCATCCACTTCATCACTTTTTCATGAGCCTTCTCTAACAGAGAAAAAACGCAACAAATTGCCTGAAAATATTGCTTCAAAAAATATTTCGATTCCTTCTTTTTCTGTTCCAGTCTCATCAGTTGCATCTCCACTGGGAAATACATCAACAAGCTCATTTTCTTCATTCACTTCGAGTTCTTCATTCATTCATTCAACATTGCCACAATTGAAGAATAATACTGATCAATCAATGATGTCAAAGTTTCCGTCATCATCAAATGATAATAACTCTTCGGCTTCAAATCCTTCTCAGCCATTGTTATCTTCTTCATTGCATTGCTCCTCTTCTTCTTCCTCACCCAACTCCTTCACCAACATCTCCTCTTTCCCCATCATTTCCGTACCCGATGTCTCTTCTCCCCCATCTTCATCCCCTTTCAATGCATCCCTTGAACGCAATTCATCTTCTTCCACTTCCTCTTCATCTTGTCCTTTTTTATCTTCTTCCTCTTCTTCTTCACTTGGAACACCACTTATCTTCTCCTCATCATTATCTGCTTCAGTTGATCGCTCATTTCCTCCGCCTAACGTGAGCAATATCAACTCTGAAAGTGATCTTTCCAATGTATCATATCATTCTCATGCGAACACTTCTTCATTGAAAAATGAGATCAATTCTACTTCCTCCTCATCCTCTCCTTTTGCATCAGCTTCCTCAGCAACAACAACTTCAGCTCAGCCTTCTTCTCTGTCTCCTTCCTCATCACCCGCTGCAGAAGATGTTTCAACTTCAACTTCTATCCAAGCATCATCAACTTCTGCACTTCCTCCTTTGCCTCTGTTATCATCATCTTCCTCTTCCTCTTCCTCATTATCCTTTTCTTCCTCTTCTTCTTCTTCTCCTCCTCCTTCTTTTAATTCTATTCCTAATTATTCATTTATTCCTTCATCATCTTCTTCTGTATCCTCCTCCTCCTCTTCTTGTTCCCCTTCACCTTCCTCTTCTTCATTGCAACTTCACCAAACTTTACCATCCACACAAAAAGATCTTATTTCTTCATCTTTTTTCTCTTCTTCTTCTGAACCGCCTCACACTTCTTCATCTTCTTCCTCTTCCTCTTCCTCTTCCTCTTCCTCTTCCTCTTCCTCTTCCTCTTCCTCTTCCTCTTCCTCTTCCTCATCTCCCTCATCTCCCTCATCTCCCTCCCCTCCCTCCCCTCCCTCCTCTCCCTTTTCAGCAACTGAAGACGGTTCATTTCATTTATCAGAATGTTCTATGAAGACTCCATTCCAAAATGAAAAATCCACAAGAACCTCTCAAACAGTTATTCAAGAATCGCTTTTTGCGTTCTCTTCTTCCCCAACTTCAGAAGCATTCACAGCATCTTCTCCTTTTGATTCAAATTCTTCATCACCTTCAGGAAACTCACCACAATCATCACTGCTGTTTTTAAACGCGAAAAATTCAACATCTTACGCATATCATAATTTTTCTTTGTCCTCTCTGCAGAATTCTCCATCATTTGCTCCAGAACAATCATCTTTCTCACAACCACCAACTGTCCCAATAGAAAAGACAATTTCTCCATCTTCTTCAATTGATAGAATAGTTGATTATCTTAATAATTTTCATTTTGAAGCTGAAGAAAATATTGAAAAAAGAAAGAAAGATTCAAACGAACTATTAAAACCTTTTTCATATACACTCAAACGGGATGATGAAAACGAAGAGAAATCACGTTCATGTGTGTTGCAACAATTGGAGTCGAAAAGAGGGCTTGTGAACACAGGAAGTGTCTGTTCATTATCTTCTGTTTGTCAATGTTTCGCTGCACTTGACATTAACAGCAATCAAGTTGCAATGATGAACGATGAACAAGCAGAGTTCATTCAATTATTCGAAATGCTCCGGAAGTCAAAAAAGAACAGCAAAGTTTGGAATGGAACAGTTATATGGAACTTTTACGAATTGAAAATTGGACCAAGAAATGTGGCACAAAAACTGACTGATGTTTTTGACAAAATGTTGGATATGTTGTCGGATAAAAAGAATAAAATCTATCATATGTTTTCAATCAACAGCCAAAACGTTCGTGAATGCACTCATTGTGAAAATTTCTTAGTCTCGAATCGTGAAACGAGGTATTATTTCACAATAAATGGATCTGACATTATCGGAGGCCTGTTAAAATTACTAACAAACATTAATCTTATCACAGAACAACGAAATCGAAGGTGTAATAGGTGTGAAACGGACAAACCCTGTATTCCTTTCGTGCGTTTTGTATCATTTCCAGATATTCTTACAATTAATCATAATGTCAATGAATCTTTCAGGGTTGTCGCACCTCCAAAATCGATTGTGTTTGTTGTAAAGGGACCGGGACCGAATGACATGGAAATAAAAAACCCATTTAAGTTCAAGGAAGAAAGGGATCTGATTTTGAAGGATATTGAGCGATCTATCGTTTATGATTTGGTTGGTTGCATAATTCACTCAACAGCTATATACGAGCAAGGTCATTTTATTGCGATTGTCAAAAAGGATGTGAATAGACCGTCATATTCTTCAATTTTTTTGGAGTGCAATGATAATAGCGTGTCAGAAATAATTCCAGACAAATGGGAGGAATACTGGATTTTAATGTCACAAGAAAATTGGAAACCTTCACTTTCTTTTTATAAAAAAGTCATGTGACATATTTCACACTTCAAATTTATTGCTAATGCTTGTTTTTTCTCACTTCAGTTTTTGTAACAAAAATTAATAAAAAAAAAAAAGAAATAGAAAAAGAGAAATTCATTTGAATCATTCGATAAAAATAACAAAAAGTTAATTATTAAATAATAAAAAATAAAAAAAAAAAAAAAAACAAAAAAAAAAAAATTAAATAGAATATTCAAAATTAATGATCTTAAAAAAACCAAATTATTTGTGCATTTTGGTCAACATTGAAAGTCACTTTTTCTGTACTTTACAAGCTGAAAATATCATTTTATGCTGTTTTAAGCAAAAAAATAAAATGACCAAAACGCCCATGATCTTTTCAATTAATAAATTTTTTTGAAAAAATAAAAGATAAATCAATTTTCAAATATTTCGTTCAGTTGATGATAATTGCCTTTGTAATTTAATATTTAGGTATTACAATTGAATTGCCAATAATCTTCGCAAGCATCATCTTCGTATTCTTCCTTTTCCTTTTGATTTGTTATTTTTAATTTTTCCCAACAATTTTCGTCATGGCTGTTATAATGTCTTTTTTGTATGAGCTTCATTTGTTGCATAAGAGTTTTTTCATCTTCTCAACAGGAGATGAGCGGAAGATGGAGCTGCTTGAATAGATCAAAACCAAAGACACGAGCTAATCGAACAGCAGTTCATCGGAACTCGTGAATTTGATATTATGTTTGAAACAGGTTCTTCCAGAGATTCATGCTCTGAGGGTCCTGAAGAAAGGAAAGAAGAGGAGAAAGAGGAAGGCAATGGAACAGGTTTGGGAAAACGAGGAAGTGGAAGGAGCAACAGAAAAAGAGATTGAGAACGAAAAAGAGGGGCAGAAAAAAAAGAAAAGAAAAGAAAAGAAAAGAAACAGAAAAATTTCACGAAGGCACAGATGGTTGAGGAGGCTAAATGGAAGGATGGAGCAAAAGGATTTATCATTAATTCCAGTCACAAATCGTATTTAGCTGAAGTTGATGCGATTTGAGGAAACAAAGAACAAAAACTTGGACAAGATCTGCCATCTGCAATCGCTCCTGAAGGAGAAGAAGAATGAGGAACAAGGAATAAGAGTCCTGAGGAAAGGAGGAGAGGAAGGCGCGTCAAGAGTGTCTGTGGTTTAAAGGATGTTTGACAAGCGGGACGAGGCAGATGACGAAGAGGTGAAGGTCAACATCTTCCATAAACACAGTTTGCGAAGAATACTCAGCATGTTAACAGCGAAATCTCTTCTCTTGTGCTTGCTCCACAGCCTTCATCCGATCCACAGCATGCTATGAACTTGTTCTGTAGGCTGCGACAGGAGAAGCCGACGAGGATACTTCAGATGAACAGTAAGTGCGCGCTGTATATTTTGTTTGCGGTGCGGTACGTGGATACGAACCTCTTCTATGTGCTAAACGAGAACTGGATTGTTTATGATGGCAGACTCACTGTCGATGAGAAGTGGGCGACGAACGACCTGCTCATTTTAGGTGCGGACCCCCTTGCAAAGTTCTTTAACCTGCACTGTTATCCGCGCAGCCTGGGAGGATACAACAGAAGAGAATGTGTAAGCTTCGTGGTTAATATTTGAGTCACAACACGCAGACCAGTTACTGATGAATGTGGAAGAAGCAGCAGAGGAAGAGGGGGAAATGGAAACATCAGTGGGATCAATTTGTCCGCGTTGGATTCTTCGCTGTTTGTGTCAAATGGGACAGAAACGCTGACAAAAAAGAATATCATACGGCAAAAGAAGATTGCGATCGAAAAAAAGACATAATTTATATCATTGGAGGAGTTTGGAGAGGAGTCGAAGTTGAGCGAGCGCAGAGCAGCAAGCTTTGCAAGAACAGCAAGTGAATACAGCAATTATCGCGGAAATTGAGTTTTTCCATTCAATGTTGCCAGATTTCTCGAAGAAGAGATAAGTCAGGAAAGCGGAGATGGTGAAGGAGGTTGAGGAGATTCTTAACTCAGCGAGAGAAAAGAAAAGAGTTCCAGACGGATCTACTTTTGCAATGGAGAAGATCTGAAGCGATGTGGTGTGAGTTGAAATTTTCTTATAATAATAACAAAGAATTATTGTGTGTTTATTTTTTAATGTATTTTTGAATTTTTGAAATTTTCTGAATTTTTTTCCATCATTCATTATGAACTTCATCTTTTTTATGTGTGTTGACAGCAACGTCCATTTTGTGAATGTGCTTATTTTCAATCTTCATCGAATTTTTTGTATGTGTCACATCTGCATGAAAATCACCGATTCATTCAATCTTTCCAGTCAGATTGGACTTATTCAAACAATTGCTAATAAGCTCTATACAAGATACGATGAAAGAGCAATTCATCATTTAATAAGGTTTGAAATTTTTTTTGATTATTGTTATTATTGTTTTTATCGTATTACTTGTTTTTCTATTTTTTATTTTTTCAAACTCTTATTTTAATTTTTTTCAATTAATTGATACATAAACTGATGAACTATCCCTTTTCATGTTTTTTTTTATACAGATTCTTTTTCTAAGTTTGAGCACTGTGTCTAAACCACAACCGCTTCACATCATTTCTTTCATCATTGGAATCAGAGCTGATGAAAAAGAATGAACCAGGAACTCTCTTCTGCGCATTTGGCTTCCACTATTGTCACTGTGTTGCAGCTGACTGTTCATTCCACATGAAACGAGACTTCCTCTTCTCACAGACCACTAAACATTTCTTCTCTTCGTCATCAATGCCTTCTTCTTCTTCTTCCTTCTCAAATCAGTCATACACAAGCAGCTTTGTTGTTTCCATGATCGAGTAAGTCATGTGCGCTTCTCAAAAAGCAGGAATTATCTCCTCTTTCCAATAAAAGTTCTCCTCTTTCAATGTCACTCCTTATCTTCTGTGAATGACACTCCATTCAAACACCACAGATCTCCTTCTCCTCCTCTCTTCTTTCTCACTTTGCCTCAATAAATGATTCAGCTTCCACCAAAAGCTCCCTTGCCTCAAATATCCTAGGCAGATAGAACATCTTTTTTGTGTAACATCACAAGCACAACCAGAGCTGCCACGAGCCATCAATATGTGGATTTTTGCAGATCTTCAACATCTTCCAACTCATCCCAACGTTCTTCTTCTTTTACAAGAACCTCCTTCCACCAAAAGAACATCAATGAACTGATCGCTCAATTCTTCCCATCGTATTCATATGTTTTCACGCCTGAAGCGCATTCCTTAATCAATAACGTCGTCTCTTCCTTCCTCTCTCCAAACTTTGCACCACCGCTGCTGGGCGTTTCAAGCACAGGTATTTATTAACAAAAAGACAATGGACAGAAAAATGGAGTCTTTTGTATCATTTATTTTATATAGCTAACAGCAGCGTCGGATGATGAGTTGAAGAAATTATTGTTCCCATATAAGATATTCATTAATGAAATGGAGGTTATTTAGAGAAAGAAGGAGGAAGAGAGAAGGAGAGAGAAAAAGTGAAAAAGAAGGAAGAGAAATTGAAAAGACTGAAGATGAAGACAAAGAGATGTGGAGCAATGCAGATGAAATATCAACACTTTCTTCTTCAGCCTCTTCTACTACGCCAAATTCTGTTCTGAAGCTGCTCTTGCATCAAATCATCGCTTCTGCCACTCCTTAGCTCCAATCAGCGAAAACGAGAGCCTTCGGCATTTGGTTGCAGATTATTCCAATGACAGACGATTTGACAGAAGAATGTGTGTTTCCGGTGTGCGAATGTTTATGAGATAGAAACAGACAAATGAAGTAGAACAGGCATAGTCATAGAAATAAGCGTTATCATTGACATCAATACGGAAATCATCATCATCATCATATTTTTCTTCATCTTCCTCTTCATCCGTACAGTCAGAAGTGAATTCATCGCAAGAAATAGCAGAAAAAGCAGAAATTGATGAAATCATCGAAGAATTCAAAAGAATACATGCGCCGCGTCTGCATCTTCCTGTGAACCTTCCGCCACAAGAAGCAACTCTGCAGAATCCATCTTATGTGCCTCGAAGACAAAGACAGAGAAAAAGCAATCAAAATTCAACACAAACCTTTTTGACACATTCAATTGCTGGTGTTGGCACAGGAACAGGCACATCTCCTTCTTCATTGTCCAATGAATCTTTTCTTTCTCTTCCTCAATCATCTCCTTCAACTTCCTCTTCCTCCTCTTCATCTTCCTCATCTTCTCCAGCAGTAACTGACCTCTCTCTCCATCCTAAACCACCTCATCGTTCTGAGATTTCCATGGCTCGCCGCATAAGAGCAATGCATCCTCTCCTCCGCCGACGCTATCTCAACCGCTGTGCGCAAGTGACTGCTGCTTCTGGTGCTTCACATTGTTCTTCTTCCTCTTCTTTTTCCTCCTCTTCTTCTTCCTCCTCGTTGCTTCGCTCTTCTTGAAACAGATTTCTAACAAGCGAAGAGCAGATGAGGAGGATGAGGCAGCAGTTCGGAAGAAGAAGGAAAAGACAATATTTTGTTCTCCCTCCCGATGTATTTGAGGCGCTTCCGCTGTTTGCAGAGTTTCGGATGGTGGAGCGGAATGCGGAGAATTTGGAGAAGAGGAAGAGAGAAAGAGAGAGAGCGAAGGATAAGAGGACAAATTAAGTTGAGGAAGGTATTGAAGCCTGCTAATGAAGGAGATAACAATGATGATGAAAAAGAAAATAAAGTGAAAGCAAAAGAAAACGAGAATTATTCACTGATCAGAAGAAATTCTTTAAAGGAACCGAAGTGAAATGAAGAAAGCGAATGCCTTTACGACAGCTCCATCATCAGTGATGAAGAAGAGAGAAGAGAGAAGAGGTACAAACGGAGAGAGAAACAGAGATTGATGCGAAGGTATTATCAGGCGCTTGAGCATCAACGTGATTCTGTTGTGAACGAAGTGCTTTTGATGGTCAGACCAAACTTGCTGCTTTCTCCGACGCCGATTGATGAATCTATAAAAAGATCAGGAATGAGTGGGAATGCTGCAAAAAATGAAGGAGATGATAAAGAATGTGAGAAAGAAGAGAAAGAAGCAACAAATTCTGGAAATGGAAATGGAAACAGGGAAGAAGTTGAAGGCAATACAGATGAAGGAAAAGACGAAAATCAAAAAGCAATTTTGGATGATTCAATGAACAACCGCAAAGAAGTTGCTTGAAAAGCAAAGACAATAAAAAAGAAGCAGAAAAGAATACAAACGCAAAAGAATCAATAAGAAACGGCAAAAAAGACGAAACGCATTCAGATGAGCCAAAACCAGAGCCTCTTTCATAACAATCCAAGCAAAAACAGAAGCAGCAGCAGTAACAGAACAACAATTCCGTCTCCAACGCTATCACATTCTCCACAGCCTAAACAATATTCTTCCGGAGGAGGTGATTTGGAACGATACACTTTACACGAGGGAAGCGAATGGACGGTGGATGAAGAGGAGTTGGAGGGAGAGCGTTGATTGTGTACAGCCAAGAGATGGAGATGGGGAGAGGAGCTGTTGGTGCACCAATAACGCTTCCATCAACAGTTGTTGTTGTTGGAGGAGAAGGAGGGGTGACGTTGGGTGTGATGAGGATGAAGGATTTGAACAAAGAAGTGACAAAGGTTATGCAAGATGAATTTCAGAATGAGAGAGGGAAAGAAGACGATGAAAAAGCGAAGATCATATTTTGTTCATTGGAATCTGATGATCAGAGAGAAAAACTGCTTCGACTGATGAAACTGAAGGAAATACAAAAGAAGAAAGAAGAGCGGGAGCGCAGGAAAATGGAGAAAGAAGTAAAAGAGAAGAATCTGTTTAGCAGCATCCAAGGAATACTACAACCACACTTTGAGACAGGCACGCCAACCAACCAGAAAGAGAGCAAAATGACAAGCGATGTGCAGCAAGAGGCGAAAGAAAGTCAAACGCCAATTTTGACAAGAGAGCGGAAATTGGACTGCATGCTGAATGACCTCGCAAATTCTGACCTGGAAGATTTGAGCGATGAACTGGATGTGCACTACCGTTATGTGCGTATCAAAAGCGAGGAAAATGGGCAATTTGTGTGGAAGATGCGAAAAGAGCCTGCGTATGCAGCAGTAGACGCGAGGCAGACAAGAACGCGGTTGGATCTGATGAGTGCGCTGAAGAGTGGGCTGTGGCAAAGCCGGGCGGAGCTGAGAAGAGGAAGGAGGATGAAGTGGAGGGGCTGGTGGACACACAAAGAGGAAGCAGAGGTGACACACAGAAAGGGAAGGAAAGGAGCAGGGAAAGGATCACCTCTGCTGTTTCAGAAGGAGAAAGGGACAAGAACATTCAGTCTGAGCAGTGTGCCTGGGAAAAGAGATACGTTGTAGTTCTCAAAGTTGGCATCTTTCTTCACGTTGAAGAAGTATTCAAAGGTGATGGATCTGATACAGAAACACCCTACCCACAATTTGGTTGCGCTTTGAGATTCAGCTGTTGATTTCACTTCAAATTCAAACATTGCCCTTCATCCTCTCTCTAACTGCACTTCTTCGCTTGTCAATTCTTCCTTGTTTATGAACATCCAACAGCAATCTTCTTTTTCTCTCAGAACATCTTTATCTCCTTCACTGCAGTCCCAAGCTAAACTTCTATCTTCTGCTAGTCTTGCTGATCCTGGTTCTCTTTCTCCGCTATCCCTGCCTTCCGTAACTTCTTCGTCTTCTCTTTCACCATCGTTATCTTCTGCTCCTTCTCTTTCATTCAGCTCCCGTCAAATTCATCATCAGGCCTCGTCTTTCATTCCTACTCAGAAAGACGAAAGAAATATTTATTCAGACATAGAATTTCAACCAACCTGACACAGCAACGGAAATGATTCTAAATCCTATCGAGAAAAGCTAATCATAAGGCATGCAATCTACAAGAAATTCTATTTTGGCCATTTCGTTTTAAGATTGAAAGAATTCACAGAAAACAGAAGGAGCAGGGCAAAAATGATATTTGGTATGAACGAGTTCCAAAAAATAACCTTCAATTGATTTCACAACATCAAAACCACGTGAATTGCAGGAAATGAAAGGATGAGGGAAATTGATTCAGAGGAAAAGGCTTATTTAAAGAGAATTTGGAAAAGGCAGTTAAGTGAATCGGATACAAGCATGTTGAAATCGGAATGTTGAGGAAATAAATGTTTTTGAAGAAAATTACCAAATATGATTGAAGAAAGGAAAACGGATGATTCCATTTAGCAACAAGCGAAATTTGCATTTGATGAAGAAGCGAAATTAGATAAGAAAGCGGAAAAGAAATATTTCTATGTGAGCTGATTTTCGGATCTATGAAAGAAAAGCAAAGATATATTCATCAAATGAAAAGCTACGAAGGCTCAAGGAGTTTTATATGATATGGAAAATGTCAAAATTTGAAAATGAAAGGAATAATAAAGAAATAAGAAAAATAATATCATTTCCAGTGATTTTAGTGTCAACAGCGCTGAAGGTGAGTGTTTGAAGAGAAACAAATGTTGAGCTGAGGAGTGTAAGAGAGGCGTCTTGGAGGAGGGAAATGAAGCCGTTGAGGGCATACTCGATGGTGGCACATGGGGTCTGTTGGGGTCTGCCACAGACATCAGCATCAGTTCCACCATTTGCAACGATTTTGTTCTGGGCAATGAGGGGGATCCATCCATTGAACTCAGCTTTTCTAATTTTCCACGATTTCGTTTAACGTTTGATGAATCCGATGAATCGAATAAAAGGAATGGAGATTTGTTGGCTATACAAAGGTGAGGGGAAAAAAAAATGAAAATTAACATTTTTTGATCAATAAAAATTAACAATTTTGTTTTCTTTTTTTCTTTAATATTCTTCTTTGTAAACTTTTTCTTTGCAATATTTTGTTTTGCCAATTATGAAATTTCTATTTTCCTTTTAAAGATTGATTTTTCAATTTTTTTATAAAACTTGATCAAAAAATTCTTTTTCACCAAAAACATTAAAAAGGTATGTTTTTTTGCATATAATAATAAAACAAATACATATTACAGAAATAAAAGCTTAATACTTGAAATAAATCAATTTAATTTATTGATCAATAAATACCTCTATAAATTTTATTTTTTCGATTTTTGATCTTTTTTTATGATATCAAAAAAAATCACCCAAATGAATAGAAAGAGGAGGAGCAATTACAGAAAAAAAATCACCAACGTTGAATAAAACACTAAACACTTTAGGAAAATACAAAAAACGAACATATTTCAAAAATTGTCTATCTTTGTGACATGATACACACTCTCCTTCTCTCTTCTCAACTAAAAAAAAATTACAAGTTATTAAATCTTGAAGACCAGAAACAACATCTGATCCTCTAATTGTAACAAAAAACTTATGGCTCATTCTTGAAATGGAGCGATCATGACAATGAACACACATTTCAACATTTGGTGAAATGATGGCAAACATATCATTTATTTCATTACAATTTTTGGAAAGAACTTTGAGAAGTCTTTTAAAAACAGCAGACAGTTCTTTTGGCTGATTCTTTCCTCCAAGATAAATGTCGTAAAATTTATTAATCTGACCTCCATCCCACACATTAAAATTTAACGAAGAGATTCGAAGAAGATGAAACAGCTGCATGAATGTTTTTTGCACACTGTTCATTTTCGAAATGTCTATAAATTTAACATCAAGAGAAGCCATGCATTGACAAATGGCAGAAAGAGAGCACACGCTGCCATTATTTTTCAAGCCTCTTTGTGAAGAAAGAAGCATCACAACGCAGGATCTTGAATTTTCTTTTGCAGATAATGAAGAAAAAGATGATGATAAAGCATATTGTTGTTTTGTTTGTTTTGTAATTACTGAAGAAAAAGTCGAATGTTTTGTGTTTTTCTTTGCTTCTTTTGTATTTATTTGAAATGAAGAATTAGCTTTAAAATAAATACAAAATTTATCGAAATGATGTGAATTTGTGGATGAACTTTTTTCGTCCTTTTCTGTATTGATTTTTGTGAAGTCATAAATAGAAGTTTGTTGCTGTTGCTGCGGATGAAGAAGAGATTGAGGTTGATTTTGATTTTGAGGTTGAGGTTTATATTGAGGTTGAGTCTGAAAAGGTGACTGCGCAGAAGACATTGGAATAGTCTGTTGTTGTTGTGGCTGCTGCTGCTGTTGTTGTTGTGGCTGCTGCTGCTGCTGTTGTTGTTGTGGCTGCTGCTGCTGTTGTTGTTGTAACTGCTGCTGCTGAAGAGAAGATTGTGTCTGTGCTTGTTGTGAGGAGTTAACGAGAGGTAAAAAAAGAGCAGAATTTGCTAAATGTTGCACATCACTGACTTTTTGAATAACAGTCGCTTGTTGATAAACATGTTGTTATTATTTTTATGTGAAAATATAAATTGTTGTTTTAAAAAATTAAAAAACAAAAATTAATAATTAAAATAAACATAAAAAAGCAAATTAAAAAATATACAAACGTAAACACGATTTGATAAAATCGTTGAAAAGCTGCGATCCGAAAGAGTCTTCAAGCATAAAAGCTCGAAGAATGTACAAAGCTCTTTCATATGGCATTTTTTGAAATATGCCTGAAATATGAGCGACTTCACGTTTAATTACTTTTCTGTCGAAACTATAATGCACTTTGGAAGTGCTAAACATGAAAAATTATATTAAAAAAATATTTGTAAGAACAATTATAATGGTAAATTCATTCTTTTCAGAAAAAAAAAAACACCTGAAATAAATTAAAACAATAGTAATTTAATAAATATCACATTTCTTCATAAAATTAAATTTTTAACAAAATGACAAATAACATCGCTTGCTATGCTATATAATTTCTGCTAATATTCTGTGATAAAATAAACATACGTTTTGTGCTTCCGAAAAGAAAATAAAAGAAGAAGATTGGAACTGAATTTGACGAAAGTTGAATGAAATAAAAATGGCAATTTTTTGTTGTTTATCTATGAAGAGAAAAAAGAAGAAGAGGGGAAGAGGGGAAGATGAGGAGGAATAAGAAGAAGATGGTTGAAGTTGAGGTTGGGCAGACTGCAACAAGGGTGATGGAGATGGCGATGACTGAGAAGGAGAAGAAGAAGGAGAGGATGAAGGAGAGGGTGAATGCGAAGGTGAAGGAGATACAGAAGGAGAAGGTTGTTTGACAGTTTCATGAAGTGGTGATTGTGCTTGAGTGGAATTGTTTCCTCTGCTCAGTTGAGATGAAGAGATGTATGAGAAGCTCTGGCTTGTCTGCAAGGGATGCTTAGCAGCTGCTGCCTCCTTGGCAATTTGAGAAGAAGAAGCAGAAGAAGCAGCAGAGTGAGTGATGGCAGACGATGATTGAGACTTCATGGAAACACGAGGAGGGACACGGGGACGAGATGAAGGTGAAGAAGAGGAGTTTGAAGTGGAGATGGAGGAAGGGGTGGTGCTGTGGAAGAAGAAGAGGAAGAGGAAGAAATGTTTGGTGCAGTTGGGGTTGAATTGGAAGGAGATTGAAGTAATTGTGATGTGTGAGATGACTGAGACTGAGAAAGAGGTGAAAATGTGGTTAGATGTGATGAATGCGCAGAAGGAGTAGCAGCAGAAGAAGAAGAAAGAGAAGAAGAAAGAGAAGAAGAAGAAGAAGACTTTGATAAAGATGATGAATCACCAATCTTCAAATTCGACTGTTTTCGATTGCAATCACCATCATTTTGTGTTCTTATTCCCTTTTCTGCCTCTTCCTTTCCATCAGCACATTTTTCTTCCTCTTCATCTGGACGAACAATTTTGCTTATTATTGGGTGTCTGGCTCCGAGGAAGCACTCAGGAACATCCCATCTCTTCCCCTGTGCATATCGGATCACTCTTTTGTCGCTTTCTTCCTCCGAAATCCCGTTCAGTGCACAGAAAACACGCCATTTGTAGTACTCGTTCCCTTCTCCACCTTCACGCAGGAAACTGAACAACGGGAACTGCTTCTTCTCTTCCCGCATCTTTGTTTCAAATCCTTTTCCTTTCACCACAACATACATCGCCATCTTTTCAATCACATGTTCCAAATCAACATTTTCAAGAGGAGCTGTAGGAAAAATAGCGTTCTTGTTCTGATTCAATGAAAAGATCCCTTCTTTCATTGTGTGATTATGGTTGTCTTCCTTTTCATCCTTTTCCTCATTTTTGACTTTGTTCATTTTCTTCTTTTTTCTTGCTGAGTTGTTACTATGGTGATACAATGGAATAGTCTTTTTCGCATATCCAATATGCATACAGCACTGTTTTTCTATTTCTTGTTTGCCTTTTTCAATCACCTTTTCCTTCTCTTCACCTTCCCCTATCTCTTCCTTTTCCTTTTCCTTATATCCTTTTATCTCCTTCATCTCCTTCAGTGCTGCCTCCACTGTCAGCTTTGCACAGACTGCCTCCTCTGTCGTGAAGAACGCCACAAACGCATATCACTTCTTCTGGTTCACTGCCACATAATCCGGCTGCCCAAGCTCCCCAAACAGCTGCCGCACATCCCGCTCTCCTGTGCCAGCGGGGAAGTTGCGGATCCACAACATACTCTGCGCTTACCCCGCTTCCTACTCCGCCTCAACCACAGCCGTAGGGAACACCACTGAACGCAGCACTGCCTCCGTCTCGCTGATCCGCCCGCAGCTGCACAGAAGAGAGAACCCTCCGATCGCAAAGCGGAACATGTTGATGGAGTCTGGCTCTGACGTCAGTACACTCGAAGACGAGCTCTGTTCGGTCTCTGGACTACCGGCTGCGCTTTTTGACAGATTATCGCTGGATACAGAGGCTGCGTATGAAGAGGATTCCTCAAAGTCAGAAGAAAAAGAAGATGATGATGACAATGATGAAGATGATAATGAAGATGACAGTGTTGATGAGGAAGAAGTTGTTGCTAAATTAACAGTTGAAAGTGGATTAAGCAGAGAAGATGCCAAATTGGTTGATGACGACTGCTGCTGTGGGTTGATTGCTTCTGCTTCCATTTCGTCTCCACTGATGTTCTGATCATTCGTTTTCATGTTTGCTCCCTCAACTTCTTCTGTCTTGTTCTCTTCCTCTCTGTTTTCTTGTTCTTCCATCTTTCTGTCCTGCTTCACCGACGCCACACGCGCATGCGAGGCAACAGAAGAAATGAACTTCTCCACTTTCAGACTCTCTCTTTTCCGCAGCAGCTCTACTTCGTAGTTCAGCTGCAGCAGCATCGCTCCTTCTCCGCATTCAGATCTACTGCATCCGAAATCCGGCGCTTCAGCTCCGCATTCGCCTCGTTCAGCTTCTCAATCTTGCTTCGGAATGCAGGCATCTGCTCTTCATGCTCCTTCGTCCCTTCGATCGTCGCACGCACTGTCGTGTCTTTGTCTTCCAGCAATTTTTCCAGCTCTTCTTTCTCCCTTTTCAGCTCAGCATCCTGCGCCTCTTTCTCCTGCAACATCACCCTCTGCTGCGCTGCCAGTTCTGTCGTCTCCTTCATCCGCTGTGCTGTCTCAACGGCATCTTTGTCTCTCGCTTCACTCAACTGCGCCTCTCTTTCTTACGCTTTCAGCTTCAATTCTTCTGCCTGCTCTGCTTTTTCTCTAAGCTCCTCCACTTCTTTCTCCACCTTCTGCTTCGCCATCAGCCATTCCACTTGCTCCTCCGACTGGCTCGACATAAGCGACGCCGCTTGCTCTTCCAGTTCTGTTTTGATCTGCTCGAAGCGCTTGATATCTGCCTTCGCTTCAGCAGCCTGTGCCTGCAGCGACTCCTGCTTCACCAGCACCTCTGCCAGCGCCCTATCAAGATCTGCTATGTGCTCATCGCATTCCTTCAGCAACAGAATAAGAGACGCATTTTCTGCGGCCAGGCTGCGTATCTGGTCGACAAGAGCGCTGTTGCAGCTCTGCTGCTGGAACAGCGACAGCGTCTGAGCTGCAGCAAAACTGGGCGAAGCGGAGGGAGTTTGCAGTGTTGTGGGGTGAGAAGCGCTCTGAGGCATGTTCGTTCTCACTGTGTTATTCGCAGTGAATGTCCGGAGTGAATCGTATCCTCCTCCGCAAGTGGCTCAGCATCCAGCTGCTTCCCCTTCTCCTCTGCAAATGGTACCCCAGCGAAAGGCTCCTGGGCATTCGTGCTTTGGCTTCTGGGTGACGCTGCAATGTTCACCTCCGCCATCGCCGACGTCAGCCGCGACAGCTCTTCTTTGATCCCTTCAGCGCGAGTCTTTTCTTTCTCCAGATACGAAACACGCGACCGGAAAAAGAAGTTGCGTGGTGCCAGCCTCTCTTTCTTCTGCTCTGCTGCCTTCCACCGCAAGCACACCTCGCTCCTCTCTTTGTGTGCGGAATGCCACGCAAAGAACACCCAACGCACCAGCCGGATGTCCGCCAGCCGCTGCTAAAGCGCCACAATTTGCATGTTGTGCGTTTTTCTATCCTTTCGCTCCTGAATGCTCCTCCTCCACTGGCAGAACAGAGACTTAACTCTTTTCAACTTCCACATCTCGGCTGCCCTGTTCTCCTGCTGCTGCTGTTCGAGAAACGCGCCCCGCATAACACTCCAGCTGCTGGACATTCGGCGCCTCCAGATCAGTTCTTTTGCTTTGCTCAGCAATTTCTCCTTCTCATTGAATTCTCTGTGATACCGCTTCCACTCCTCATTACCATCGCTTTAGCTTTGTAGCTTCTCATTGCAATCTACGTGTTCATCAAAAGAAATGCAAACCGTTTTTTCCTGTCTCTTTCATCATCCATCGCTTCTTTCAACTCGTCCAGCTCTTCCTCTTTCTCTTTCATTTCTTTTTCTTTTTCTTTTTTCTCTCAACAAACCAACAAGCAAACAAAATGAAAAAGAAATACCCAACATTCTATTACTTTCTCTCAAACAGTAGCGAAGCCAATTTTTATCACCTTTATGCCCTCCAAAGACAAATATTGTGGATCCTTCTTCATTAACATTATCTTCTTATGCTTCTTCTTCTTCTTCTTCCTCCTCCTCCTCCTCTTCCTCTTTTCTTCACATACTCTCCCCCGATCAGCAATCCCTCTTCCTTCTCTTCCTCTGACTTCTTCTTCTTCTCGTCCTTCTTCTTCTTTTCCTTTTTCTTCCTCTTCTTCATTATCCTTCTTTTCACACTGCCCCAGCAGCACCCACAGCAGATCCATCGCCTCGCACACCACACTCCGATGCCTCCCTCTCTTCAAAATCTGCGTCACTGCCTCGATACATCCTGCCTCCACAATCACCCCCGCAGCCTCCTTCCCCAGCAGCCCCACGTTCCTCAGTGCCCTCAGCGCGTGGCACTGGGCGCTGTGTGTGTCTGCCTGGGCGATGTGGCAGAGGGCGAAGACACACCTCGGCCGGAGGAGGGTGCATGCCTGGGAGGAGGTGCCGGCGCTGATGTTGCAGGCGAGGAGCGCTGCCTCGTGGCGCAGACAGGACGAGGAGGAGGACAGGTAGGAGGCGAAGACGTCGAAGAAAGAGGGCTGCAGCAGAAGACCCTGGATGTCTTCTTCGCTGCCGCACGAGAAGTTCACAAAGAAGCGGAACGCCATCACTCGCAGAACAGACACAGAATCACTTTGAATGAAGGGGATGATCATTTCATTTGAAATGTCATTCATATTATAATTAATATTTGAAGAATATGTAAATGAAAGTTCAAAAAGAATATAATTAAATTGATCAAATAAATAGAAAGAAAAATAGATGAGGCAAACCTCATCAATTCCACAACCAGCCCAAGGAGCACAGGATCAATGTAGAATTTGTTATTATTCGAATTCTCGCGATGTTGGTGAGTACTTGCATACAATACTCGATGACTGCCTTTTCTGTGGGCATCTCATCGCTCTTCGTTCCTTCATTCTCTATCTACTGCTCTCTTTTTCAAATCCTTTCTTCTTCACTTCTTTTGGATTCTTCTTTTTCTTCTTCCTTGATTTTCTCTTCTCTTCTCATCTTTCATTCTTTTTATTCTTCTTCTCTTTTTCCTTCATCCAATCTCATATTATCCTCTTCAGCTTCATTTTCTTCTTCTATTCAAACACCATACAGCCCTCCTTCCATATTATTTCCTCTTCTTTCTTCATCCAACTTCCTCTTCCCTCTCTTCCCTCCCTTCTCCCCTCTTTCCATCTTCTCCTTAATATCCTCTTCACCACTCTTCTCATCCACATTTCCCTCAACACTTCTTTCACAAACATGGCTATGCTGAAGAAGAGCTGGCCAGATTGAGAAGAAAGCATCAGATCTGCCAGAAGCTGAAGGAGATGAGAGGTGGTGGTAATGGATGGGAATGACGAGGAGAAGGGATTGGTTGAAAGATAGGTGGTGGAGAAGGGGAAGGAGAAGGAAGAGGAAGGAGAAAGCAGCATCGTCTCGATCATTCAACGAATGAGTGGATTCGGGGAAGATAATAGCGCAGGCGAAGATGATGGAAAAGAAGATAATTTGTGTTTGCTTGTCGAAAGAGATGAGTGTTGCGGAGCAGAAGGAATTTGCGAAGAAGAAAGAAAGATAAGGAAACGAAGGATGTCATAATTGTAGGTGTAATAACAATTATGATAATTAAGAGGTTTAAAATGATGAATGCTTTTATTCCAATTTTGTGGTGGAAATGAAGAACAGTATACTTGAAAACAACGAGGAAGAAGAAGCATAAAAGAAGACATGAATCACATTTGAATTTTGCTTTCAAAAAACAAAGTTCCTTTTCAGAAAAATCAAATTTTTAAATTTTTCCATAAACCCATTTCGAATTTTAATTTTTTCGTTGATCGGGAATTTGCAGAATTGATTAATTTTTAGTTTTAAATGGAATAAATGATATAAAGAAGAGATAAATATACGCAAAAACGATTTCTGCAAATTCCCGTGTAATTAAAATCTTTCATTGATCAATAAGATCAAATCGAACAATTTTCAGAATGAATATTATCAGAAACATTTTTTTAAAAAAACAATCTTATTTTATAAATTTCAATCGATGCAATAAATTTTCATTGTTTATTATTTGTCACTATTGAAATAAAATTTTTTTTGCAAAAACTTATCATTTACCAAAAACAATAATTATAAAAAAAATCCTATTTTGATTTAAGTCATTTTTTAATATAAACACAAAAATAACAATTATGTTCATTAAATTTTGATTGAGACAGAAATGCTGTTTTTTTGTTTTATAAATGATATTTTTAACAATTTTAAAAAAATTTATATTTATTTTCATTGTTTGATATTTTCATTCTCAAATGATGTGGAAAACGAAATAAGATTCATGTCAGTTTTGACTTGTAAGCAAATTTTAGAAGGATAATTTTGAATAATAATAATTCATTTTTGGAAGCTCTTTGAATATTTTATTTGTCAATTTTTCTATAAATAAATACAAAACCAAAAAAAAAATTATAAAAAGTATTATTTATTAAAACAACAGCATATCAATTTCCAATATCATCAAACCATAATTAAATTACATTCAAAATAAAAATGTCTTTTTCAAAACCTCAATCAACTCTTAATTCAAGATCCAAAACTCTTTGGAACGAAATAAAACGAATGGGTGGAGATGACGTTGATTCATTGCTCATCTATCTTTTTTACAACTATAGACAATCATCTTCTGTTATTAACGATTTACTGAAGTCTTTGAACGGTTTGATTTTTATTTTTTCAAGTTTTATATTGAAAAATTTATGAACTGTCATCCTTGTCATTTTCTTATTTTTTTGTTTATTATTTATTTTTTTTGAAATAGAATATCACATTAAGCTGCTGGAAGACCTGTCTGTGGTGTGCAACAACGCTCCATTGAACACTCAGACAACAATGCTACAAGCACTGTCATGCAACACATCATTATCCGATTTACAGGACTATGGATATGATGTCACAGAGGGAAAATTCACTTACGCGAAGCAAACGCTGAAGAAAAACCAAGGCTTCATTATCCAGCCTCAAAGACCTCATCTTCCTTCTTGCAAAAGTGGTTTGAATTTATTAATATTTTTTTATAATTATTTTCTGTGTTTATTTTAGGCTTAAATGAACAGGACTGGGAAAAGGGCAATAACTGGATGTTAGCCCATTCGACTGAAGCCTCAACTTCGCTTCAGTCAGCAAAGAAAAAGCAGCGAGCTGAGCCAGATTACACAAGATTTATAGACGAAGCAGCGTGGGATGAAGAAATTATTACAGAAAATTCTTCTTCAAATAAAAAACAATCTTCTTCCTCTTCAACATCGTCCCAACAAAATAAAAAATCTAATCCCATTTCAGAAAAAAATTCTCCATCTTCAAATTCCTCCTCTTCTCAAGCTGTTGATGCTCCAATCAGTACTCCAACAAGAAGAGAAAGGAGTTCAACAAAAAGAAAAACAAAGAAATTACATCATAAACGTCATTCGTTTCCATCTCCAATTCCAATTCATAAACTTTTCAAACAGAAAACAACATCATCCAATTCCTCGTCTTCCTCGTCTTCCTCGTCTTCCTCGTCTTCCTCGTCTTCCTCGTCTTCCTCGTCTTCCTCATCTTCCTCATCTTCCTCATCTTCCTCATCTTCCTCATCTTTCGCAAAGAAACAGAAAGAAAATTTAAATTCTTATGCAATTGAAGAATCTTCAACTTCCTTTAATAACGATGATGTGTGGGTTTGTGAGCAATTAGTGGATTATGCCACTTCACCCACATTAATTCCACCTCAAGCATTTCAAACTCTCTTTTCTTCATTTTCAAAAGAGAATGACATTTCAATACATCAACAACAAAGCATTCAATCTTCAAATAAAGAAATACATCAACAAAGTAATTCTTCAAAAAATATTTCAAAAAAGAATGCAAAAGAAAAGTCAATTAAAATTAATTCTCATTCTCAATCTTCTTCAAATTCATTCAATTCTTCGAAAACATCATCACAAATAACAAATGGATTACCAAACTTGGGAAACACTTGCTTTTTGGCTTCTCTTCTTCAATGCATGTCTTCTATCATCACGCAAAAACCATCTTTTATCAAAAAACAAACAGTTATGAAGAACACATCTTCGCGTGTAATAAGTGTTTGTCAACAACTGGTTAAAGATGGAATGGCAGTGCGTTCGTGGATCCCATCGCTTATCAACAAATGGGAAGACTTTTGCGGATACAGCAGCAGGCAGCAACAGAATGTGATAGAAGCATTTGAAAATCTTCATCAACTTCTTCAAATTAATAAGATATTTGAAAAGGATACCTTCAATCCTGTGCTCATTACTCATTTCAAATGTCAAAAATGTCAAAAAGTTTCGAATCATTTCAATGAAGCCTGTAGTAATGTTATCATAAATTCATCATCTCCTCATAAAGGTCTATCTTCACTTTTTGCAACAGAAATTTTGGATGGAAAGAACAATGTTTATTGCGATGAATGCAAAGAGAAATGCTGTGCTGCTCGATGGGAGGAAATGACTGCATTTCCAGAGGTGCTGGTCCTCTGTCATGAATGCACTGATTCTGCTAGTTCTGCGCCTTCGAGAACGCTTCTAATTGAAACTGATCGCACTAACAAGCGCACGTTCTGCAAAGGGTTTTTAACAGAAAACATTCAACATCTTCAAGAGAGCAATAAGGAAACAATCATTTATCATCTTTCAGGACAAATACTATATTAACGTCTGGATCAAAGAAATGGACATTACATTGTTATTGTTAAAAGGAAGAGTAGAATCAACAGTTTTTGGAGCATTTGCAATGATGAAAATGTTTCTGAATTCGATAGTGACAAATGGAGTTCTTCATGGAAAGATATTTACGCTCAGGGTTTCATTCCTTCACTTTCATTTTTCACAAAAGAAAAAACAAAGCCAACATTATCAGCTATTCAATTTGGTGGTTCTTCATCCTCTTCAGAAACATCAAATTTAAACACTTCAAATAACTTATCATCATCGTCAACAACAACATTAACTTCAACAACAACAACAACATCAACAACAACAACTGCATCATCATCATCATCATCATCATCATCATCATCATCATCATCATCATCATCATCATCATCATTCATCACACCACCACATCATTCTTCTTCCATTCCACAACTTTCTTCATCAATAATAACTAACTATGGATTGGAAGCACTAAAAGAAAGAAGAAAGAAAACGGGCATCTTTTCTCCCAATGAAAAGAGATTAATCTTCAAGCCCAAGACAAAATTATGGAAAGAGTTTTCAGAAGAAACGAATATCAAAGTTTCTTTGTCACACTTCTACAAACTCACCACCAACTTTTCCAAAGCGAAAAGACGAACTGACCTTTGTGGAATGTGCGAGAAGCTCAACTATCTGGAAAACAAATTGAAGTCATCGCAAAACAAAAATGGACTTTCTTCTGCTGAGTTTCACACTCTGAAACTTCTTCGTCAACATCGTCTTGTTGCAGAAATGCAACGAAAACATTATCAATCAACTGTTGATAATCTGAAAGAGGGAGAAGCAGTCTTCGTCTTCGACTTCAAAGAGAAATGGAAACTCCCTATCAGAAAAAATTAACTTCAACAAGAATTCTTTAATTACCAACAAGTCTCTCAATTCACAATCATCTCTCTTCAAAAAATTAATAATCAACAAATAAAAAGAACTTTCAACTTCTTCTCCGACTGCCTCTCAAATGATCACAGATTTGTTATTGAGTGTCTGGAATCTGTGATCAAAAGACACTTCTTCTCAGACACTCACACTTTTAAGTTCTTCTGCGATTCGGGTCCACACAACCGAAATCGCTTCCTCCTTCACTTCATTCTCTCCAAACAATCCAAACTTCTCAAAAAGAAAAACACCCAACTCAATTTCTTCGCTGAACACCATGGAAAAAATATTTGTGATAGTGAATTTGGTGCGTTAGTGAATGCAATCGACAACAATCTTTCGACTGAACACATCACCACACTTCATGACTTAATCAACTTCTTCGAAAGCAATATGAATGTTTCGACATCTGTTTCATCATCATCACAATTTAATGTTTTTGAATCATCCTCATCAAACAACTCCCCATCGTCATCATCTATCAAGGAGTGTGTGCATGAGAGGTACTTTGAAGAATATGTACCATCTCAACAAATCTCATGGCCATCATTGTCAGTTCCCCACATGAAAGATTACTTGTATTTTGAGCGCAAGGGCTCATTTGTCTGCGCATCTGCTGTTGGATATCTTCCTCAACGCTCTCTGGTTGCACTCGAATCTTCAACAATGAAAGAAAAAGTTCAACGTTCAAGAAAGTCATTTCACTCTGATATCACATCATCTAACTCTTCTCTTCTTTCTCAATCTTCTCAAGATCTTCTTTCAAGGAGATTTGAGCTTCTTCTTGACTCTTCTTCTATTAATGAATCTCAAAATTGTTCTTTTGGTGTCCCCTATTAAGAAACTAGTTGTTGTGTATGCTCAGCTGGCACTCAATCGGAAGGGTGCTGGACATGACTGTTCGTATTAGATATTGCAGCCTTCGGGCTGCTTTATCCGGACCTGGATACGACGAACAGCCTCCCAGGTGCACAACAGTTAGAATCCGAATGTTTTCTTGTGGTTTTTGTCCCTATATTGTTTCTATAATAAAATTGGTTATTGTCCCGCATATATATGTATTTATCGAGATTCATTAATAGAGAGAGTTGTGAGGGAATTCATTGATCTTTGGGTGAGGTTTATGAAAGGGAGAGTTGTTGAGAGTGTGATATGTTGTCTTATCATTGTGTCTGTCTTTTTTCAATGTTGGATTTGATCTTTTTGAGTCAAAGGGAGAGAAATATAAGAAAGGGAAGAGTGGATGGAAAACAGATGGAAAATGGACTTATAGATTTTTGAACTTTTTATATAAGTATTCTTTTTTGTTAGGAATTGTCTTTGATACAGTTATTTTGATGTTGAAGTATTGTTTTTTCTCATATCTTTTATTGTTCAAAATTGCTAATATTTAGTTGATATTTGGTGATTGTTTTATGATTATGTGACAGAATTGTGTTTTTTTGAAAGTTATTGAATCTGATTAGAATATATCTGACTGTTTTCAATTTTTTTAATGATCAATATCATGAAGTACTTTTTGTTTATTTATGTCATTTTGATTGGTGAACGATTGTTAATATTTTTCGTATTTTTTTCATTTCATTGATATTTTTTCCATTTCGATTTTGATTCAGATTCGAAAATATAAAATTTTTTTATCTAGAATTCATCTTCAGTTTTTTCCATATTACTTAAATTAACGTTAAAAGCAATAAGTATTTATTAACCCTGGGTGACGTGAAGAAAAAAATTCGTCACGTCCGTCACCAATTTTCCACTTCCAAAAAAAAAAAAAAAAAAAAAAAAAAAAAAAAAAAAAAAAAAAACCATTGTTGTTTCTATTATTGCAAAAAAATGAACAATTGAAATATAACATTTAATAGTAAATTTTCATAATTTAATTAATTTCCTATTAAAAACGATTGATCAATCGATCCCATTACAATATGATTCAAGTCACAATTCAAGTTATATTTTATATAATCCAATAAAATATGAATATTTCTTTCCGTAATGGTGTGAAATTTGATATCATTGAGAATGCAATACGTTTGAATTGCAGAAAACAATTTTATTCAACTTTTTGTTTGTTCAATAAGATTAACAAACATCGTGATGATTTATTTGCATGACAACTTCGAAATACGGACAAATAGAATTTCATCAAAAAATATCTCAGTTTGTCTGCTGTTTTTTTTTTTTTTTATTTCATGATTATTGCATTTGACTATTTATTTTTTTTTGAAAAATTTCTTCATGAGATGGGACATTACTACGAGAATGCACAAGCGCAGAAAATTGAAGAAATAAATGAAATAATTGAAGAAATGAAGGGAGAAGAATTTGAATCTGTCTTCACAAAAAAATAGATCGATGAAATGGACGAAATGATTAAAGAAGGGAAAATAAAAATTGCAAATGCTTTTTGTTTGCTGAAACATTTTGGATATTGCATCGTTTTAAAAGATATGTGTGTTTTTGGTTTTGGGTATTCTTCATTGAACAAAAGATTCGAGAAGATGATTGAAGATGAAGATAAGAAAAAAGAAATGAAAATAATGTGGTTGATCTTTGTGAATGCCATGTTTCTATAAGATCCGACTTCTCAAAGGAATTGATATCAATTACTGTGCCTTGCCTTCTGAAAGCTGCATTGAAAAAAGAGGAGAACAAAGAAGTCTAGAAAGATGTGGAAATGGTATTGCTGACTTTATGTCACATTGGGAAATGTTTTGTATGATCTTTCTTTTCTCCCTTTGTTGAATTGATTTTGCTTTATTTTATCATTTCTTTTTTATTAGAAAATGGATAAAGAATTGCATTTGAATGAAATCAAAGAGATTATCCTTTATCATCAAGAACACAACAATTTGACACATCTTGCCTATCAATCTGCTTGGGAGTTTTTAATTTTCAGATTAGCCTACGACAGATCTTTGGAAGATGTTGTTGTGAATGAACTGCATTTTACGAGAGAAGCATCAAGAGAATTAGAAGAGCTGACAAGATGTGTGGAATGGAAAAGAAAAAAAGAAGAAAGAGGAAGAGAAACGAAAGAAGAGCTTGCGATAATAAGATGGATCCAAGTTCTGGAGCATTTCTTGACGATTGCAAATCGTTGAATAAAAAGTCAATCAGATTGATTGACAGCGTTTTTCAGGTATTTCGAGATGCGAATGATGATCACAGAGTTATTAGCGACACATGCATTTATTCCCAGCGAAATTCTGTGATTAGCAGAGCTATTGAAGTTGAAGACTTGTTTGAGAGTTGCGCGGCTGACACCGTTTTTAAAGAACTGCAATAATTAACACTGAATAATGAAATGGCAAGTGAAAGAATTGAATTGTGTGTGTTTCTTTTTGGAACTTTTTTGAAGATTGGATGAAAATACAGATAATGAAATGGAAAAAGCAAAATGGAAATATTTATAAATAAGGAAGGAAAAAACACAAATATGTTATCATTTTGTTTTATGAAATTCTTGATTATTTGCAAATAAAATTTTGATAGATTTGATTTTCAGTTTATATTTAACTTCGATTTTATGAATGAGTGATGAACAGAGAAATTTTTCATTTTTAACTCGAACTCATTTTAATTTCACAAAATTGAATACAAAGAATCTTTTTGAGCCTTTTTCTATGCTGTTTTGGTTAAAATTTGCTTTTTCAAAAAGAAGTGAATCGAGAAATATAGACAATTCCTTTAAATGTTTCCATTTTCTGATTTTCTTCTGCGAAAATCTTTTTTCAACAACTTATCTGTATATATATTTCATAAAAATAAGGATATCATCTCGTTCTCCCGTTATTCTAAGCTGTATCTTCTCCATTTCTTTCTTTTGAAAAAGCTTATCTCACCACCTCATTAATTTCGCTTCAATAACAGAAATTTCAAACAACTTCAGAAGAGAGTTATTGGCATTGGATAAAACCTGATCGCAAGAAATAAAAGCTGATGAATAGAAGTTATGAAAGAATTCGAATAAAAAAAAACCTGTTTTTTAAAACGAAGAGATAAATATCTTTGATGATAAGGAAATGAATTTCTATATGTCTGAAAGATAAATACTAAATATACCAAATGTTTGAAATTAAAATGAGAAGATTTGTTCCTTGTGAAAATTCTTAATCTTATACAAATCATCAAATTTATGTTTTGCAAACAACAATTTTGATCAATCCGAGTTATTGCATGTGTCAGTTCTAACAACTTATAGTTCAGATGTTGGTGATGTTTTGCAAATTATCAAAGGAGAATATGTTATCATCTTATTATAATATGTGAATAGAACATGAATCCTTTGATGAAATACATTCATCTGTTGTTTTTTAGGGTAATTTGAAATAGATCATAATTTTCTATTGATATTATTGAATGATATGCATACGCCGAACATGATTGAAAAACATTATGAAAATGAATTAGTTCAAATAAGATTATAAAATATTGAAAAAATTGATGAACAATTCAAACCATGTCAATATTTTTATTCCAATGTTTGCAAAATTGGAAAAAAAACAACACATAGCATTGTTTTGTTGATTTTTCAAATTTGTCATGGCTTCTTTCATCAAAATTGTTGAATTATCAAAAATTATTAGAAAATTAATGGTTGTTTTTTCAGAAAAATGAAATCAAAAACTTTCTTTTGATATGTGTGGTTTTTTTTGTTCTTTTGCTCATTCTTTCGACTTTTTCGAATAGCTGACAGGAAGTGAAGTCAATGACGTCATTGACTTCAGTAACGTTCCAAAAATCCGATCACCGCTTACACGTCAGTTAAAAAAAAATTATAATGGAAAATATGATTTTCAGTAGATATTTTACGATAACTATGAATTGTTTCGTAAATAATAATATTTACTAAATACAAACAAGTTATTACGAATAACAAAAGCTATTAATTGAAACCTCTATGTTGTTCCTCCAATTACTCATTCCTTCGATTAATAAAATTTTTTTACTGATAAACAATGAAAAACCCGTAACAGGTCTGTCTTTCTCGGAATAACATTGTATTTTTTGGTAATCAATAAAATGAAATTGTTGTGGGTTAATGAAAAAAACTTTCAAATCACTCAGTCAGCGAAGCCTTTTCATTATTTCATGGATTATGTTTGTTTATAATGTTGTGAACATTCATTCTCCATGATATTCCTATAAAAATCTCGTTTGTTCAAATAAGAAACTATCAAATATTAATATATTTTCCCAATCGTTTTTTGTTAATGTGTGAATGTTCTTTTGTTATTTTTTTGAAAATCAAAAAATCTCCCGAAACATCTTGATTTCTCAATGCAACAATGGTTTCCATTATAAGAATTAGACTTTGACAGATATTGTGAGTTATTCTTGTAACAAGTGCTTCTTATTCGTAACAACTGAAACTTTTTCGTAATTTGTTCATTTTTTCAGAAAGAATCACACTCTCCGTAAAATATCTAGTATTTTCAAAAAAAATTATTTTAGAAATATTTATTTTTATGAAACAATAAAACAATAATGTTGGTTTTGCTTTGTGACGTGGAAATTTTTGTCACGTCCGTCAAAAATCGAAAACTTCACGTCAGAAGTCAGTACGTCACCCAGGGTTAGTATTTATTTGAAAGAAATGAATTTTAGCTAATTGATCAACAAACAATTAACTGTTTCACAAAAGATCTCAATGATCATAAAAAAATTTTCATTACTTGGGAATTTGCAGAAATCGTTATTAACCTTATGAAACACTTCAACATTATATAGGAATTATCTTGATATATCAAAAAAGCATTTCTGCAAATTCCTGATCAACAATAAAAATGAAATTTGAAATGGGATTTCAATGAAGAAAAAGGTTTGAAATTTTGTTTTGATTCTTTATTTTCGTTTTTTGTACAACTTGCCAATGATTCTATTATATATTTTGAATATTTCTTTCTATTTTCTCACTCGACATTTTTTTCGCTCTTCCCCAATTGAAGCCGGAATTTGATTCTGCTGTTTCACGTTTCTAAATGTGTTGAAACAGGTTTAATGCAATTTGTCCTAAAAGGCATTTTATTTTAAATTAACTTTATTAAATATTTTTTGAAATCTTTAATCTTCTGCTCTTTTTGTAATGCTTGGAAAGAAGGGAAGTTTTTTTATTTCACATCTCTTTTCACTTGAAGAATGCGCCTTGCTGCTAGGTGTTTTAGTGGCAAAGAAATGAGAAGAAACAGAGGAATGCGAAGAACAGAGGAGATTCTCTCTGAATCTGAATCTGAATACGAGAATGGTGATGGGAATGAGGATGAGAAAGGAAGCAGACTTCATTTGCATCATGAAATGCTTGAATTTATGTTCGCCTTTTTGGAGAGCTGTTTATTGTTAATGTAATGCCAGTTATTTAGTTTTATCCATTCTGACAGCGAGAAAGGCAAGAGAAGAAAGAGGGAAATAAAAATAGGAATGAAAATAACTATGGAAACAACTCGCTTAATGATCTAAACAAAGCCAGTGAAGAACAGCTAACCAACACAAAAGTGGAAGAAGGAAGCTCAAATTTACTCAATCTTCTGTCTTCTTCCTCTTCTTCTGTGGCAATCAAAATAGAATCTACTGGAAAATCAGTCAGAACAGCTGCCTCGACACACGCGCCGAATAAATTCTAACCTCAAATCAAACTTTCGCGCAGGGCAAGAACAACAACACGCACATCGAAGTTGCTCAAAGCTGCAAATTTGCTACAGAATAATCCAACTTCTGCTTCTGCTGCTTCTTCTTCCACCTCTGCATCGTTAAATGCTGGCTTACCAGCTGCCTCTTTCCCTATATCAAATGCTCAAGCCAAGAATTCTTTATCCTTTTCTTCTTCTGTTTCACTGCTGAGCATGCCATCAACTGCATTCGGAAGAGCACTCAAACGAAGCAGAGGCAGAAAAGCGCTTGCTGCCTTCAAGCGGACAGTTCGTATGAAGACATACACAAACTCAAGAATTGCTCCACCAGAGTTCAAATCAGAAGTGCTAGGGCTGACAAATAAGATGGGAGGAAGTGGAAATAACATCAATAATAATAATAACAGCAAGAAGAAGAAGCTATTACGTGTGGGGATGTGGCAAGTGCTGCTGGCTATTCCAAGAGGAAGACCACCGAAGATGCGGAGGAAGAAGATGATGACTGCGATGGGGCTGAGTCAACAGGTTCAGAAGAGTGAAGGATGTGCAAATGCAAATGCAACAGCGCAGAATACGAGGCGTTTGGAGTCAACTGCTGCGGCATTGGAGAGTAAGAGGAAGCTTGGAAACAAAAAGAAAGTGAAAAAAGATGAGAAGGGGAAAAGGAGAAAGGAGAAAGATAAGGAAAGAATTATTTCTGTGTTTGATGAGCTTCCTTCAGATGAATAGGAGTTTTGAAGGCAAAGAGGAGCAAAGTGCAGAGGGAAAGCGGGAGTGAAAGGGAAAAAAAAGCGAAAGGAAAAGCATTCCAATCAAAGACAAGTCCGATGATGGGTTCATAAGCTGTCCTAAGTGAGCTTCTTTCGAAAAAGTTGGAGCTGCTTTGTGTGGCAGATGGCAGCATCACATTTGACTCTTTTGAATCTGACACTCGTAAGACAAGTGGAAGAAGCAGAAGTGACATTGAGTGGAATGGCTATGACGAGGAAGTGGATGATAAGGAGGAGGAAGAAGAAGAAGAAGACGTGGAGTTAGACAGGATTCTTAGTGCAAAGATATCCATGACAAGCACACGGGCAAATCGGCAGACACCGAAAAAGATCAGATTTGTTTTTGAATATGGCACCTCTTCCACATTCAACTCAGCAAAAATAAGAGAAAACAGCTCAATCGAAGCAACATTTATAACAACTGAGATGAAGGACAGGGAGAAAAGAGATTCACTTACGAAATTGATGAAGAACACACTGAAGCAGATACATGGAAGGATCATTCCAACAATCAATCCAACCGATATTAGACTTTATGCAAATCTCGTTCAGGAAGAGGAAAGCAAGGCAAAGAAGCAAAAAAGAAAGTTCTTGCCGAGAGGGAAAGGGAAGAACATGAACTATTTGATTCGAAATGAAGAGAGGAAAGAGTGAGTGAACGGAGCAGGTACAACAGACACTGAAGAAGCAGAAGAAGACAGTGAAGATGATGACAACGACGATAGCGATGATAGTGACGTTAGCGGTGATGAAGACAGTTTGGATATAACACGATCTGCTGAAACATCAAATGCCGATGAAACATAAAAGACAACAGAAAGAAAAGAAGACTTAACTTCACGCCCTGCCCTGCGCTTCACTCCCAAGCAGCGAAAGATGCTTTCATCGGAATCCCAAAAGAGCAATCAGAAGAAGTCGCATGTCACTTTCTTACACACCTCAACCATCGCCAGCGGAGAGCTCAGTTCGACCCCTCTGCAGTTTACCTTTCCTTCACCCAAGTCCACAAAGGAAAATGGAGAGAAAGAAGAATACAAGAACACAATTGGCTCAGACGGCAGCAGAGAAGCGCTGCAGAGCCCGCACAGAAGACACATCAACCACAGCTTGGCGGCTGTTTCTGTGTCACGAAGACATCTTGTCCTGTCTGCCATCAGAGCAGCACTCGGCAGAGAATTGCAGGCACATCTCAGAGCAGCTGCGGAAAACGGGTTTGCGATAGCTTCTTCTTTTGCAAGTGTGTCTTGTTAGACTGCATGCCAATGCAAATGGAGAAGATAGAGGAGGAGGAGTAGATGACCTTGGGTACAATTCTGTGTTTGGGGAGAAAAACAAACAGAAGACTGGGCCGAAGAAGCTGTTTGTGAGGTTGATGAACAGATTGGGCAGAAAGAAGGCGCTTCTTTGCTTCACTCTCTCGGAAAGGCACTCTTCCATCTTTTCAACCAGTTTTGGTCACCTCAGCTTCCAAAGCAAACAACCATTCCTTCTTCGCATGCCGGGACAACAAAGGGAATATTGGCAAATGATGCGAACTCGTTTCTGAGCCTGTTGTGTGGAACGAGGCTGTTCAGCTTGGGAGGAGAAGATACTGTGAGAGATATGCAACTGGTGGAGAACATGAGAAAGTAGATGAGTTTGTGGAGAGGAGAAGGAAGGGCAGCTGTGGAAGGAGTGTACGAGGCGAGAGACACAGCTGAGCTGTTCTGCGAAGAGAGGTGAATCTACAGCAACGAGTTTGAAGTGCATAAAAAGATCAATAGGAAGAATGATGAAAATAATTTCTCTTTGTATGCAGTGGAAAGAGAGTCATATGCAATCAATGCGAATATTCTGCTTGACCCGCTTTTGTTTGCTTCGTCTGTCTTTTTCGAAGACCAACAACTTCTGCTGTCTGCCTCAGAAAATACAATTTCAGTTCCTCCTCAAAGAACAGCATATGTCCCATCCATCGGAGAAACTCTGTTCGAATTGATAAATTAGACATTTCGTGTTGCTCCGCTGCTCATTGAACATCCACAGAAAAAAGAGAAGCATTCGATTCTGACTTTTTCTCTCAAGTCTTCATGGGTGCCTCTTGTCTACGTGTACCCTCTCACGCTTTCTTATCCTCTAACTTCAATTATCCGTACTCTGCTTTCAAAGATGCTTTCAGTATCTTTCACTTCATCTTCCGTGTACTCCATCCCTTCTTTATTCACCTCCTGTGTCGCTTCTATTTCCATTTCTCAGTCCATGCCATTTTTACAGTACAATACCTGCCATCGTCTCATTCTCCGCACAGCCACTCTGCCCTTCTGCTGCATCATCCAATCGCCTGCTGCTTCGTCTGCTAGCACCACGCACTGCACTCACCGCTATTGTCACCGCCACTCTTTTGCTAATGGTGAAGAAGGACTTGCCTCACAAAATATCAGCTTTATTCGAGACACACTATGACCAGAAACCATCCTCTTCTCCTTCGATGTCTATTTCTTCCTTTCTCATTCAGCGGTTAAAGGCCGTTGGTGCTTCATTCACACAACAAGTCACACCTTCCTCTTTTGCATCTTCTCAGCAAACATCTGAGCCTCAGTCAACTTCATTGGCATCGAATATAACAACAGATGCACTGGACCTGAGTGGATCTTCAAATTCTGCTGCTGATGAAGCTAATACAACTTCTGTTGGCATGCGATAAATGCATAAAGAACAGCAAGTGAAAGAAGAGGAGAACTTCCCTGTTGGATGAAGATTGGCCAATTCTCAGCAATTCTTCCACATCAGCTTCAGACAAGCGTAACCTCCTCTCAGTTTCCTCTCTTTTTGCTTTCGCAATCTCCTTCTCCTTCTCCCTCTTCTCCGTCATTCACATCAATAAATTCTCCATCCTCAGTTTCCCTCCCTTTTCCTTCGACTCATTCTCATCCACTTCAGAGTGGAAAACGAACATCTCCTTCTTTTTCTTTTCTCCCATCCATCAGGAACAATTCCTAAGAATTCGACGATGAGAAGTCAACTTTCTCGAATTCTTTCTCATTTGTTAAAGGATGCTCTATCAACTACACCTGCAACTGTCCTACTTGCTCTGCTTATCTCACAGCTACAATCTAATTCATAATCTTCTTCTTCTTCTTCTTCTTCACCTCCTCCTCCTCCTCCTTCTTCAATAACAGAAATAACACCTTTATCATCATCATCTTCTTCTTCTTCTCCTTTAAATAGAAGGTGATTCAATGAAAGAATTTGGCACAGCCGAAGACTCAGAAGCAGCTCTTCTGCAGCGTCTGGCATTGAACGAACTTGATTCCCGTCTCTCAGACGCAGAGCGAAGGTGGATTTATCACTCCAACTTATCCTATTCACTTGGGTGTTCTGCACTTTTTATTGTGTCGCCATCTTCTCTTCTCACACCAGGCACTCAAATTCACTCGTTTCCTGCGCCTTCTGTCTCCTCTCTATTTCCCCCGCCGCCTCCCCCGTGCGTGTGCGAAAGATGATCCTGTCAGAAAGAGAAAGATTAAAACAGTTTGTGACCCTCCACGTGCGCAGCTGCCTCTTCCTCATCTGCACATTCTGTGGGAACAGCAACAGCCACCTCAGCTCTGCTACCACAGACGTCCTCGCCTCTTTCTTCAGCGGCGGCGACAGCATCGACGACCCTGACATCACAGGAGCCAAATGGGCAAAAGAATGCCTGCGCATCAGTTCCCCCACCGTCCAGCACGCTGCTTTGCTCGCCCTCAACCGCCTGGCTGAAACTCACCCGCCCTCAAAGTACTTCGACTTGTGGAACCCGATCTTTCCTGAGCTACTGAATGCAGAGCAGATGAAGAGGTACTGCGAGGTCGACCGCTCCCTCTCCGCCTCGCATGTCGCGCTGTTTGCATCGTCTGCTGTCAGCTTTGAGCACATTTCAGTTGCAATGCCTCGCATGCTCCTTTTATTGGTATCCCAAACACAGCTCTTCAGACAACCGTCCTGCAGATCCTGTTGGAGGCAGCGAAGAGGGGAGAAAGCGAGCGTCTGTCGCTGGATTCCCTCAGAGCCATCGAGTGGGCGTCTGCAGGGCTGAGATCAGTTCCAGATGAGCTTATTTTTGGCGCCCTGCAGTTCTTCGTGGTGATGCTGGGCACGAGACACAACCGGCCTGACGCTGACAGCGCTATCACTTCAATCACAAGAAGGAGGGAATATAATGGAGTGCGGTTTGGCTGCCCCTGCGAAATGCTGGCAGTGAAGATGTACTCGTTCACGTTCGAGTCGATGCTGAAGCTGATCAACCCGCTCACGCACACACCACGCACAGTCTCTTTGGCTGTCGCTTGCATTTCGGCCTTTGCTGAACTGGGCTTTGGGGCAGAGGACGTGATGGAAGACAGGATTGCGCTGCAGCTGTACCAGAAACCGGAGGAAAAAGCGTCGATTTTCTTTTCTCCGGCTTCTTCTCCTGGTGGGGGTGGAAGTGGAAGTGGAAGAATCGCATCAGCAGCAAATGCGACGGAAGCAATGTATTCTTCTTCTTCCTCTCCCTTTTACTCTCCCTCTTCATATTCCTCTTCCGACCAAAAACTTCCCTTCGACTCCGGCACCTGCTTCATCCGCCTTCTCATATCCCTCTTTTTCACCAAGTTCCCTTCCCTCACCTCTCTCTCTTCCCTCTCCTCCACCAGCCCCAACGCCTACCTCCGCCTCTGCCCAACTCCTCCTCTCGTCTACGCCTCCCGCGCCTTAACCCACTTTGCCAAGCAAGACAGACGCATAGCACATTCTTTGTCTTCTATCAGAATCAGTTTCCCCTCCTGGCCTTCCACACATATCTTGCTCTCTTCTGTTGTTCCGCAGCTGCTGGAGACGATGGAGGGAATTAACTTGGCGAATGTGCTGAGTTTTGTGGTGGTTGTGTGCGAGATTAGCGGGGCTTTTAGAAAGCAGCTGGTGGAGATGGATATCTTTGGGATCGTGCTGAAGATGACAAGAATGGGAGGGGAGGCGTATGCGAAGAAGAGGAAAGAGGAAGGAAAAGAAGAAGGAAGTAACAAAGAAGTGGATGATAATAATAAAGAAGGTGATATAAGAGAAACTTCCATAGATTCAGATAGAAAGCACGTATTCAGCCCAAGTCCGCTATCTCCTTCGAATTTTGCTCAAAACAATGCAACTTCAGAAAATAATCCCTTCATCGCCCAGATCGCTTCCCCAACCCCTCCAGAACTAATTCCTGCAGACATCAAAAGCAGCTTAAATAGAAAGCATATAACACCGCTGGATTCAGAAGAAGCTGAAAATGAAGAGAATGAAGAAGATAATGACAACGATAATGACGAAGGAAGTTCAAACGAAAGAGAAGAAAGAGACGATATTGAAATTGAAAATGAGGGAGAAAGAGAAAGAAGTTTAGAAGAAGAAGAAGTTGAGAATATCAGCAGACAAAGCAGAAGAGGAGAAAGAAGAGAGGTAAGAAGAGCGATCACTGCCGCATCGCGGAATTCTCGTCGGAGTGTGCAGACAGCTAGCCGTTCAGTCGATGCTTTCTCAACAGCCTCAGCTGCTACTGGCACACTCAATGCCTCATTCTCTGCTTCTTCTTCTTCTTCTTCTTCTTCAATTTATTCTTCTTCTTCTTCCTTTTCTTCTTCTTCACCTTCTTCTTCACCTTCTTCTCCTTCTTCTCCTTCTTTCTCCTTCTTGGATATTTCTTTTTCTACGCTTCTTCTTCTTCTTCTTCTTCTTCTTCTTCTTCTTCTTCTTCTTCTTCTTCCTCTCTTTCTTCTTCTTCTTCTTCTTCTTCTTCTTCTTCTTCTTCCTCTCTTTCTTCTTCTTCTTCTTCTTCTTCTTCTTCTTCTTCTTCTTCTTCTTTCTTCATTCATGATCGTTTTGTGAGCCTGGCTTTAAGAGTTCCGTTTTCTTCGCTTCCGCTTTCGATTGATGAGGCTATTTCTTCTTCTTCTTCTTCTACTTCTCCTTCTTCCTCTTCTTCCTATTCTTCCTCTTCTTCCTCTTCTTCCTCTTCTTCCTCTTCTTCCTCTTCCTCTTTCCATTTCACTTCTACTACTACGATCACTTTTTCTTCTTTTCCTAATCGTATTTCTTCATTTTTTGCATCTTCATAATGGATAATAGCAGAAATTAAAAAGAATGGAATTTATGAAGAAATCAACTTCTTTAAAAAAAATGAAAAGAAGATGATAAGTGAATGAAGAGAATGAAGATAAAGAGAAGAAGAATTTGATTTGTCAATAAATGATGGTTGGAAATTTGAAAGAAAAAAATGAAGTTATTGATAAATGTTAAAGTTAAAAAGAAATGGAGAGAAGTTTGAAGAGAAGACGTCGACGAACAGTAACAGTACGCGACAATGAAGCAAGAAGAGTTCGTTGAATGTCAGAACCATTCCGTCCGTTTCTTCTTTTTCATATGCTCTTTGGAGCATTGCAACAATCATCATGAAAGGGAATTGATTGGCGAAGCAGAGGAAAGAATATCCACCGTTTCGTTTCTATGTGAGTAAATGAAAGAGCATTCAGGAGCCTTTCCAGGGTTAGGCAATGAGGAGTACACAAAAGTTAAAGCAGTTGCTGTTGTGGAAGGTGGAGGGGTAATTCAGGATGGAGAGGCTGTTGTTGGTGAGTTGAAAGTGGCCTTCGAGCATGCTTCGACAGAGCTAGCCGAGAAAAATGATAGTAAAGATAAAGCGCATCATGATGAAGGAGATTTCTGACATTTATATTCCAGAAAGATAAAGAAAAACTATGCTTTTGCTAACAATGGCGAGGACTGTTATTAAAAGATGTTCAAAGATGCTTATTGATTCATCGTCAAGCATAAGCAAAGTTGAAGCAACTTTGAGAACTGAGAGGTTGATGTGGAAGAGATTAAGGGAGAAAGCAGTGAGAGTACAAGAAGCATAAGGAAAGAGGCGAAAGGGACGAACAGGTGCGTTGGAGAGGTGAGTGGTGTTTTTGCATGCACAAAGAAGCTTGGAGTTGATGCAGGCACGTTGGTTGGAAGGAGAAAAAAGGGAGGATGCGAAGGAACATTTGAAGGAGAGGTGGCTTAAAGGATGATGCAGTCATTGAGAAACACAACGGAAGCCAACTGATGGTGTTCAAATGAACATGATCAAGACTTCTGGAGATAAACCAGAATCGGATTTTGGCAAGAGGGATATGGGCTTCGAAAGAGAAGGAGGAGATCCAAAAGATATTGACGAGTGTTATCGATTCAGAGGATTAAAGGGCAAGCGGATGATCTGGTGGCTTTATCGACGAATATCTGTTGGGCGCAGTAGAAGAAGAAGAGGATGAGATCGTGACCGGCATCGAAGTTGAGGCCGGGACGGGAGGAGTTGGTGTCGCAAAAGGAGGCTTCCGTGACGAGAGAGAGTTGGAAAAAGCGAAGGGAAAAGAGGAACTCGTTGTTTTGGCTTGGATGCTGCAGCACTGGAGAAAGATGCACTTGCCCGCAAAGGCGTTATTCAAGGCTCAGCGGAGAGCGAGGATGGAAATGGGGTTGGCAGATGCGACAGCTTTGTGGGAGCAGTCGAGAAAGAGGCAGTCGCTGTTTGTTGAGCAAGTGATGATGCACTGGATGAGGATGCAAATCAATGCGAGCAACTGGTGAACACTCACGCCTAGGCAGCACAGTCTTCTGCACATCTCCTCTCCGCTTTCCCGCTAGAACTGTCCCGCTGCATGACAGCACGATGCTGGTGATGTTGGCAAAGCCCAAAGCGAAGACATTTCTAATGTCTGGACCGCCAACCTCGAGACAGTCTTTCCGGCCAGTGTGGGTGGGCTGACAACATCGAGGGCAGCGACAGTGATCAAAGAAAACGAGACTGAGAGGAATTTAAGTTCAGAGGAAGTGGATGCAGAAACTGACACAATATACATGAAAAGGAGAGGGCGCAGTTGTTATAAGACACACGCACTTCAACCGCTTCCACAGTTGCATATGAAAAAGGTGTTTGTGGAGTCTGCATATAAAAAGAGCAGCCTGCAAAAGCCGAGCAACTGAGGAGGTAGTATCAGGATGAAGGATGAAAGATGAGGAAGATGATGAAGAATTGAGAGAGGGGAAAAAGAAAAAGTTCAAGTGAAGATTTTCGTTCTGTGGAAGATTAAAAAGTGTCTGAATGAGAAATTCTTAAATATCATATTGTTTCTTTTGTAATTTTTTTCAATAGCTTTGATCAATTAATTTAAATAACTAATTTAAAGAATTATTAATTTAAATACAATTATTAACAATGAACAATTGTTTATTCGACAAATATTATGTGCTTCCATCATATTTCTCAATATGTGTTAATGAAAATTATTCGTTTTCTATAAATGTTTCAAGATCTTCATAGTCAATTTATAAATTACTTTGCATTAACATCATAAAACAAGTTTTTTAAATAAAAAATTGATTAATTTCATATTGTTATTATTGTTTTCACGTTTAAAATACCAGTGAACATTTGAATCGTTCTGTTTATTGAATTATCGATATTTTCAATTAATTTTTTATGTTTTCTTCAAATTTTGTAATAAAAACAATTAAAATCAAATTAAAATCAACAAATTAATAATTATAATAATATATTAATGCATATTTTTTTCAAATTTTTTCTGAAATATTTTCTTTTCAACCCCACCCTTAATGAAAAAATATTTTGATCAAACTTCGTAATTTTTTATGATATCAAAAAAAATCACCCAAATACATTGCTAATTTGATAACAATCATAAAACAAAATAACACATAAATAACATTAACACTTCATTGTATTAATCATCTTGAAAATAGAAAACAACAAATAAGTTTCTTTTCTTGTTGCATCACTTTCTAAAAAAAATATTTTTACCACATCATCATTAAAACATTCCCCAATTGTCAATTCTATACCAATTTGCATGAACAATAAAAGATTCAATAAAAAGCATAACTATTACAACAAATACATGGTGTCATAGTCAATTCCAAGCAAAAAAGATTTCAAATTCTTTAAGTCCAAAAACAAACTTGAATGTTTATCTTTTGTTTTTTTCTCACTCTGCACTTTCTGATATTTCTCTTGTCCAAACTCAAAAAGATCAAATTCAACAGAGAAAAAAGGCAGACACAGTGATGAAACATCACTTCACACTCTCAGCTATTCTCCTTTCCTAAAATCAAATTCAAAAATCATTGAAACTCTTCACAACACCCATCAAAAAATGAATCTCTATTTAGATATACAAATATAGATTTCGGGACAATTACCAAGTGAAAATAGGGACATTATAGGGACAAAAAGCACAAGAAAACAATCGGATTCTAACTGTTGTGCACCTGGGAGGCTGTTCGTCGTATCCAGGTCCGGATAAAGCAGCCCGAAGGCTGCAATATCTAATACGAACAGTCATGTCCAGCACCCTTCCGATTGAGTGCCAGCTGAGCATACACAACAACTAGTTTCTTAATAGGGGACACCAAAAGAACAATTTTGAGATTCATTAATAGAAGAAGAGTCAAGAAGAAGCTCAAATCTCCTTGAAAGAAGATCTTGAGAAGATTGAGAAAGAAGAGAAGAGTTAGATGATGTGATATCAGAGTGAAATGACTTTCTTGAACGTTGAACTTTTTCTTTCATTGTTGAAGATTCGAGTGCAACCAGAGAGCGTTGAGGAAGATATCCAACAGCAGATGCGCAGACAAATGAGCCCTTGCGCTCAAAATACAAGTAATCTTTCATGTGGGGAACTGACAATGATGGCCATGAGATTTGTTGAGATGGTACATATTCTTCAAAGTACCTCTCATGCACACACTCCTTGATAGATGATGACGATGGGGAGTTGTTTGATGAGGATGATTCAAAAACATTAAATTGTGATGATGATGAAACAGATGTCGAAACATTCATATTGCTTTCGAAGAAGTTGATTAAGTCATGAAGTGTGGTGATGTGTTCAGTCGAAAGATTGTTGTCGATTGCATTCACTAACGCACCAAATTCACTATCACAAATATTTTTTCCATGGTGTTCAGCGAAGAAATTGAGTTGGGTGTTTTTCTTTTTGAGAAGTTTGGATTGTTTGGAGAGAATGAAGTGAAGGAGGAAGCGATTTCGGTTGTGTGGACCCGAATCGCAGAAGAACTTAAAAGTGTGAGTGTCTGAGAAGAAGTGTCTTTTGATCACAGATTCCAGACACTCAATAACAAATCTGTGATCATTTGAGAGGCAGTCGGAGAAGAAGTTGAAAGTTCTTTTTATTTGTTGATTATTAATTTTTTGAAGAGAGATGATTGTGAATTGAGAAACTTGTTGGTAATTAAAGAATTCTTGTTGAAGTTGATTTTTTCTGATAGGGAGTTTCCATTTCTCTTTGAAGTCGAAGACGAAGACTGCTTCTCCCTCTTTCAGATTATCAACAGTTGATTGATAATGTTTTCGTTGCATTTCTGCAACAAGACGATGTTGTCGAAGTAATTTAAGTGTATGAAACTCTGCTTCAGACAGTCCATTTTTGTTTTGCGATGACTTCAATTTGTTTTCCAGATAGTTCAACTTCTCACACATGCCGCAGAGATCCGTTCGTCTTTTCGCTTTGGAGAAATTGGTGGTGAGTTTGTAGAAGTGAGAAAGAGAAACTTTGATGTTTGTTTCTTCAGAAAACTCTTTCCATAATTTCGTCTTTGGCTTGAAGATTAATCTCTTTTCGTTGGGAGAAAAGATGCCCGTTTTCTTTCTTTTTTCTTTAAGTGCTTCCAATCCATAGTTAGTTATTATTGATGAAGAAAGTTGTGGAATGGAAGAAGAATGATGTGGTGGTGTGATAAACGATGATGATGGAGTTGTGTCTGTGTTTGTGTTGTTGATATTTAAAGATTGAGAAGAGGAGGAAGAAATAGAGGAACCACCAAATTGGACACTTAGTTGAGTTGATTGTGATTTCTCTTTCACGTAGAATGATAAAGAAGGAATATAGCCCTGAGAAAAGAGATCTTTCCATGACTTTGACCATTTATCACTGTCAAATGCATCAATATCATCATCGTTACAGGTGATCCACATCTTTTTCATTCCTTTATTTCTTTCCACAACAGCAATGTGATGACCGTTGCTATTATCAAACTGTTTGTGAAGGATTTGTCCAATTAAGTGATAGAATGTTGTTTCTTTATTTTGGTTGTGAAATGAAGTTTTATTTTCATTTGTAAATCCTTTGCAAAATGAACGTTTATTCGACATATCAGTCTCGATTAGAAGTGTTCGAGAAGGTGGAGAACTAGCAGGATCGGTACATTCATGGGAGAGGGCTAGGACCTCTGGAAATGAAATCATTTCCTCCCACCTAGCAGTGCAGTATTTTTCTTTGCATTCATTGCAATAGACAGCATTTTTTCCGTTCAATATTTCAGTTGAAAACAAAGAAGATAAACCATTGTGAATAGATGAAGAATTGATGATTATGCTATTATTGATGTTGTCGATATGTGATGTGAGTTTTTGACATTTAAATCATTTGAAATGAAAAATCAAAATAGGACAGAAGCAATCTTTCTTTATCATTCCATCTTTTTCGAAAAGTCTATGAAGATTATCGAATGCCTCTAACACATTCTGCTGCTGCTTGCTTCCGTATCTGCAAAATTTTTCCCATTTGTTAACAATTGATGGGATCCATGAATGTACTTTTTTTCCATCTTTGAGGATTTGATTGCAAATACTCATCATTTGAAATGATAATGTATCTTTTAAGTGTGATTTTGTAAAGATCGTTGGTTTTGAACTGCAGATCGAGGACCAGCATTGCAGAAGAGATGCCAAGTTGCATGTGTTTCCAAGATTTGCCAACCCTTTTACTGTTTTTAATGGAGTATTTGGTGTGAATTTTAAAACATTAGCCGTTGATTTGGATGAAGAAGAAATAAATGAATCAATATTTGTTGAATTATCTCTTGTAATAAACTGTGACTTTTGTTATTGTGTTGAGGTGTTGCTCTCTTTTGTGAAAGATGAGACTAGATTTTGGAATGTATGAGGAGGAATAAGAGTGGATGAGGTGACATATTCCATAAGTTGGCCGCTAACCCATATATTTTCGTTGCAAAAAGATGAGGTTGCTTTGTCTTCTGGAGAAGTATTGATTGTATCTTTTCTTTTAACTTTGATCGAAAAGGAAGAAGAGGAAGAAGATGAAGATGAAGATGAAGATGAAGAGGAAGAGGAAGAAGGAGAAGGAGAAGGAGAAGGAGAAGGAGAGGGAGAGGGAGAAGGAGAGGGAGAGGGAGAAGGAGAAGGAGAAGGAGAGGGAGAGGGAGAAGGAGATGATGATGACGAAGATGATGATGAAAATGAAGATGAGGAGGAGGAGGAGGAGGAGGAGGAGGAGGAAGAAGAAGGAGAGGAAGAAGATGATGATGAAATGGGAGATTTTCGTTTAACTAGTTTATGAAATGGTATTGGTGATGGAGAAGTTCGACGGTAATGAAGTGTATTATTTTGTTTGATTTTTGTAGTCCATCTTTCAGCTCGAAGTGGAGTGTTAATAGGATCGTTAACTGCATGAGATGGAGAAGATTTTTTTTCTGATATAATATTTGATTTTTTATTTTGTTGGCATAATTTTTCTGATGGAGAAGATTGTATATTGTGAGAATTATTTTTTTCTGTAATGATAATATTATCCCATGCAGATTCCTCAATGAACTGTGCGTAATCTGGAACCTTTTTTGATCTTTTCTTGGCTGATTGCAATGACGTTGATGCTTCTGTGGAATGGGCCAACATCCAATTGTTGCCCTTTTCCCAATCTTGTTCATTAAGACCTCAAAAAAGTTAAATAAATGAATAAACAAAAAGACAGTTAAAAATGAAATTATAGAAAAATACAATACAAACCACTTTTACACGATGGTGCGTGAGGCAATTGTGCCGGAATTAAAAATCCTTGGTTTTTTGTAAGAGTTTGTTTTGCATAATTAAACTTTCCTTCAGTAATGTCAAATCCATAGTCCAGAAGCTCAGATAATGATGCGTTGCGCGTCAGTGCTTGTAGGATCATCGTTTGCGTATGTAATTGTGCGTACTTGTACACAACTGAGAGATCTTTCAGAAGAATTTCGTAATATTCTAAGTTTTTTAAATAACAAAATAACAAATATTAATTAAAAAATTCTATTACAAGAGAAAAATTCAAGTTATTATCAATCAAAAAATTTTGAAGTCCAAACCATTCAAGGATTTCAGTTAATCATTTATAACTGCAGATGATTTTCTGTAGTTGTAAAACAAATAGACGAGCAATGAATCAACGTCATTTCCACCGATGCGTTGTATTTCTTTCCATAGAACGTTGCACCGTGAATTTAGAGTTGACTCCTGTTTTGAAAATGACATTCAAGTGATTATTACAATTTATTATGGAATTATTATTAATTAATAAAAAAATGACAACTCGGGATTTTTCTTTATTTTTTGTTTTTTAGAAAAAAATATTTTTTCGAAAATGACTAATAACTTTATGTAGTTCAAAAACATCTGCATCATTTTATTTTTCCAAATAAAAATAATCACAAAAATGATGACAAGCTCAAATGAGAAGTGTGATCAGTCACTTACAGATATATGAAAAAATGAGTATGATTAATCATTTCGATGCAGATGATTAGTATTTGACAAAAACAAGAAGGAAAAATTTTGCAAGAGGGAAAGTTATTAGAAAAAAAGAAACACAATGATAGATCAAAATTTCGATCATTCTTTATCAAATAACTTTCCCTCTTGCAAAATTTTTCCTTCTTGTTTTTGTCAAATACTAATCATCTGCATCGAAATGATTAATCATACTCATTTTTTCATATATCTGTAAGTGACTGATCACACTTCTCATTTGAGCTTGTCATCATTTTTGTGATTATTTTTATTTGGAAAAATAAAATGATGCAGATGTTTTTGAACTACATAAAGTTATTAGTCATTTTCGAAAAAATATTTTTTTCTAAAAAACAAAAAATAAAGAAAAATCCCGAGTTGTCATTTTGCTTTTTTTTTCCAGTTCGAATTGATTAACTCATTTTTTTGTTAAAGTTCGTTTTCATTATTAAATATTTTTTTTCCTGTAAAAAAATCAAAAAATGAAAATAGCCATTAAAATAAATTAGTTTTGATAACAAATAGAAATAAAAAAAATTATTTCAAAATAAAAAATTCTGAAATGAGTAAATAATAAAAAGAGAGAGAGAGAGATAAAAATTTTTAAATACTGCACAGATGTGTTGAATAGAGATTATTTGTTTAACTGATGAACAAATAAAAATAATAAGTTAAATTATTGTTTGAACATCAACAATTATTCATTCATTTTCTTTTTGAAATATCCGAGATGAAACAATAACAATGAATAAACAATTTTAATTTTTTCTTTGTTTCATTTCACAAATCTTCCTTTATTTTCTTTTTCACATAATTATTCATCGATCACAATTAAAACACATATATCCTCTTTTTGATCACTTTCTTCTCCAAATGCCAATAATCATCCATTTCTGCTTCGCTTTTTTTGTAATTTCACCACCGACTTCATTCTAATTTGAAAAAGATAATAACAATTTGAGATCGAAAATGTGAAGATAACGATAGTGATAATTCATTGAAATGAAATTTCTTCAACTTAAACAGCCTTTAAGAACATGCGACTCCACAACACACACATACACACATTTCTCTCCTTTTGTTCTTTTTCCCCCAATCGGTTAAATTATCGCAGCAACCGACTTGATCAGTGGACGACTCTCTTCTGTATCAAATATTATTCCTCTCTTCTCTCCTTTCTCACACGCCCTCTTCTGCAGTGCAGAGTGCTCCTCGCACGCAGACACACCAGACACACCAGCCTCCGCTCGATGCTCCCACCTGCCACACTCCCAAAGCCAATTCGCTCATGTGACAATAAGCATAGCTGGCCAGGAAGCGGAGAAAGAGGAACATGGAGTTGCTGTCTTTTTCTCATCCACAAGTGGCTCTGCTCCTTCCTTCGCGATGAAACCGTCGCCTTCCAGCAGCGCTTGCAGAACTGTTTTCATGTGAGTTATTCCTTCTGTTCCATCACTTCCTCCTCCGGCTGCTCCTTGTGCTCCTCCTTGTGCTCCACCAATTCCCATCACTATTCCATTGTTCGATGATGGTGAATGATTCGTTCCATTCACATTCCCATCTCCTCCCCCTACTCCTCCTATTCCAACATTCGCGTTAATCTCACTCATCGAGCTGAATCTGCTTCCCAGATTGATCGGAATCCTTTCCAAATAACCTCTTTGCATCAGCGGACGGAAGCTACAATTTGTTGGCCACATTTCATGCACTTGCACAATCCCTGCCATGAAAAGTCATTCAAACGGAGGGAAATCAGACGCAGACGCATTCAGACGCTCCACTTCAGTCAGATCAAATCTATCGTTGAAGCTCGTCCAACCTTCGTTCCGCAGCACAATCGACTTCATTGGTGCATCCACCTCACCGATAAGCACCTGCTCCAGAAAGTGCATCGCCGTCGTCTCTGCACCTCGTCCACTCTCAAACACAACATGCGCTTCGGTTTGATTCAGTATCTGGCATGCTATATCCTTCACCACTTGCTTCGCTCCTCCTCGCAGTTGCCAGATGAACGATGCTTGATCAATATTTTCGTTGTGGGGGTCACATGAAAATCTATACATATGTTCTTCTCCTGTTTCAAGATGTCCCTCGCGTGGATCTATTGAAATGGTACATATTCATTCTCAATTGTTTTCTCCTTGATTTCCACCACTTCCATCTCATCCATTGTTGTTATCATTTCCTCCTCCTTCTCCTCCAATTGCGTCTCCTCATCCATTACCTCCAAATCCACACCTCCCATCTGATGCATCATCACCTTCCTCATATTTCCAACCTCCACTCAATACTCCACTCTTACATTAAAATTTGTAAAATTGTGTGTATGCTAATCAATAGGATATTTTCATGTTGCTTTGCACACACACACACAAACACCTCTGTGTCTTTATATAGCAGCGGATTGGTACCTAAATTGAAAGGAAAATGCAACAGATCCAGCAGCAAGCGCATGCCAGCCTCTGTGTAGAGCAGCCCATCGTTGCGGTTGAATGTCTCGTCGGCTGGAGTGAGCTCGTGGGCAAACGTGTGGTTCAACTGGTTCAATGAAAGATCTTTTACGCAATCACTTTCTCCATGTTGTAGAGGTGAACATCCACAACAGCTGCAGAGGGGAGGATCGCCAGGCTAGTCGCCACACATAATGAAGTCACATTGAGTTTGAATTGCATTCGTCGCATTTCGCTGGTTTCTTTCTCTTCTTCTCAATTCTGCAACATCTTAGAAGAAGCAGGAGAAATTCAAGCAGATTGAAACGGATCGTAAATACCTCTATCAGCGTTGAATTTCTCTGGACAACAATTTCATTTCTCTTTGTCATTTCAATCACACGCACAACACTGCATATGTTCAATATGCGAAGAACTGGGAGTTAAAACTATTTGATTATTTCGTGTGTTCTGGCATAAATGATTCCGTTAAGCAGCCAAATAGACAGATCAGTCAAAACAGAAGAAGGGGAAGAAGAAGAGGAGGAATATGCTGAAGAGACAAGAGAAAAATGCACAAGTTGTTGACGATATCTCTCATCGGTTGGTTCTGAATGAATGATGGAACAGAGAATGAAAATTATTTAATTGCAGATAAACAGGGATGAGCATCTTTATTTGAATATACTCAAAAGTTAAATAAAATAATTTAAAACAATTAACGAAAAAGCAAACAACACAAAACATTTCAATAAGCCTTTCCAATTTTTCTTGAAGAAATATATTTATTTATATGGGTGATTCTTTTTGAAAAGTCGCAAATGTTTAATTTTCCAATTAACCAAAAATTTCATATTTTGCTCAAAAATTTGTTGACATACACTAAACTTCACAAACATGGAATCAATATCTTGATAATGCTATTTCAAACATTCTTAAGAAAATTCGTGAGAAGAAACAGAAATTTGAGCTATATATGAAATTTTTGATTTGTTTGATAATTAAACATTTGCGACTTTTCAAAAAGAATAACCCATATAATGTTTAATAACTTCATTCATCTTCTTATCATCACTTCAGTCACTTAAAAAAATACAATAATTGATTTTTGAGTATTTTGCAAATTAATAATAAAAACAAACTTTGTTAAAAATGAACAACAGTTATCAAAGTCACATTGAATAGTCTTTCTGTTTGTTTCATCAAAAATTGTCTATGTGCCAAACAAAATAACCAGTTTCTAAACAAATAGGTCAAAATTCTTGAATTAATGAAAAATAACAACGATTTGTTCCAAACCTTTTATGTAGCTTTGACATTATATGTCAAACGTTCTCACATATTAAATATATCGAATGACTGTAAAATAATAAGAAAAATCTTCGAAGACGGTGCATGGGAAACAATTCATTTCACACAACACTTCATCCCAAATAAAAAATATGTTAAAAAACAAATTATTACCAACTTTTTCCACTAACAGATTTTCAAAAAAAGCATCAGACATGTTTATTATTGTTATTTATTCACATTGAGCAAAATAGATCATGGTATTCTTAATGGCGCCATTAATAATAATTTGTATTTTTTATGATCAAAAATTTCAAAAATGAATGACAATTTTTTATTTTTGTTTCATTTAATTTGTAATTATTATTGCTTTATTAATGCAAACATGCCATATATATGTTGTCAATTAATTATTAAAATAATTTATTAAGTGATATAAAAATTAATAAAATTATTTTTTATTAAAATAAAAAATATTTATTTTTTTGAAGTATTTTAATTTTATTTTTGAATTTTCAAATAATGAGAAGACAATTTAAGTTGATTTTTATTTTTTTGCAAAGAAAAAAATTTTTTGAAATTTTTAATAAACTTCGATTATTTTTTTTTTTTATTTTTTTTATCGAATCTAATTTAATATTTGTTCAAAATTAGATAATCTCTGTTTATTTTTTTGTGTTCAATTTTTTATTGGTCAGAAATTTTACATTTTTGGTTGAATTTGATTTTTATTATTTTTTTATTGTTTTATGAGTTCCATTTCTCATAAAAAAAAATTCCCATATATTGCAATTTCATTGATTGGATCGGTTTATCGACAATGTTGTCTGCTAAAAGGGTTCATAATGGATTTGAATTTAGAAGCCTGCAGAAGGATATGGTCCAACTCACAAATTTTTTTCAAAAGATGTCACCCGCTCATGCAGAAATGGTTTCATTTATGTTTTTCCAACAAACACAAGTAAAAAGGCAACTTTTCGGAAGTTTATTGAAATCATCAAATGGCGTGTCTTTTTTTAATTATGTTTAATTTAAGCTATTTTTCTTTATACAATGTTTTTTTTTAAATATTCTTTTTTTGATTTATAAATATTTATTATTATTATTTTTTTATTTTGCAATATGTTGATCCGCTGTAACGAACCATAAAAGAGCTGAGTCATGTTTTCAATAGCCTCTCCTATGAATTACAAAGTGAAATGCTATTGATTCTGACAAAAGAATTCTCTCAGCAGACACTAAGCCAAGAGTTTGTGTTTGAAATAAAACCACCGACTTTTCGAGCATCCTTTTTCGATCAAAAGAAAGCAATGTCAACAGATAGAACACCGCTAATGAAAAGGAAACAACGTTCTTCTCAACTTAATTCTTCTAAATCGTATTTTGGATATTTTGGAGCAGAAAATGAAAAAATTGAATCAATTGAAATGGATATGGAAGATTCAGAAGATTACATTTCACACAATGACACTCCAAAATCAATTTCATTATCATCATCAACTTCAACATTATCATCATCCTCATCTTCCTCAATCAACCCTCTCTCCTTTCCATCTCCTTTTATGTTTTCTGCTTTTCCTCCATCAGAAAAATCAATTCCATCATCTTCTTCACCTTTCCCATCATTCTCATCTCCTTCCTCCTCCTCATTCCCATCGACTTCATTTTCTTCCTCATCCTTTCCTTATCCTTCAAATTTATCCTCTTTCCATCCTTTACATATGGCTTCTCCATCTTCATTTCAATCTTCTTCCTCCCCATCATTTCCATCTTCTTTTCCATTAACTCCTTCGAATATTCATCCTTCAACAGTTTCATCCGCATCCTCATCTGCTTCCTTTCCTGCTTCCCCCTCTTCCTCATCCTCTTTGTCTTCTTCTCTTTCTCCTTTTCCTTCCCCTTCCACTTCTCCTTCTCCTCCATCTCACTCCTCTCCTTCCTCTCTCTCATCCTCCTCTTCCTCTTCCTCTCCTTTATTTTCATCCTCTCCTTCTCCTTCTCCTCCATCTCACTCCTCTCCTTCCTCTTCCTCCTCCTCCTCTTCTTCTTGTTCTTCTTGTTCTTGTTCTTCTTCCTCCTCCTCCCCTTCCTCTCCCTCTTTAACTTTGTCAACTTCATCACCCTTAGAGCCAGAGTTAGCAACACTCTTTCACAGCAAAAAGAAAATATCTTCAAACGAAGATGACGATATGGAATCCAATTCAAAAAATCCTTCAAGAACTGACATTGTTTATCTGATGTTTGCACCAATTGAGAGATTTATCGACTGTTTATCAATGCATGTGATTGATGGTGATATAGGTTCAAGATCTTGTGTTTACAAATACAAAATTTCGAAAAGAGGATTGAGGAATCTGGGAAAGACTTGTTCATTCAGTTCATTGTGTCAATGTTTTGCATCTCTGGATTTGGGAAGGAGCTTTTCGAGCAAAAAGAACTTAACAGATCGACAATCGCTTCAATTGGTTCTGCAATGTTTGAGTGGGTGTGATTTTCAGAAATTCTATTGGGGAACGAAGAGAATGATTCAAATGTATGAGAATAATTTTGGACCATTGATGGAACCTAAAGGTTCTCTTTCAACATATGAAAAATTCTTGGAGTTATTGTCGGAGGAGGATGATGGTGTTATTAAAAAGTTTCAACTTCACAGTCACAAGTTTATGAAATGTCAGTCTTGTAATCAATTGACTTCAAAGCCAAGGGGAATAATGTTGGAGGTGCCAATATCAAACGCTGACATTGTTGAAGGTTTAAATTCTTATTTTTCTGTTGTCAAAGAGGAGGAGGATCAACAGAAACAGATGTGTGGAAAATGTTCAACTGGAAGAATTGAATTGAAATGGATCAGGCTTGATGCTTTTCCATGTGGTATGTGTGTGTTTCATAACAATCCGACACCTTCATCAGTCAATCCCCCTCTAACTCAACTGTTTGTTGCTGAAAAAGGAAATGGCCCTTTTGATATCTGCTTTTTTGATCCTTTGAAATCAAAAACTTCCCTGAAATTCTTTTCTGATAATGATATGATAACAGCAAAATATCAGCTTTGTGGAACTGTGATTCATTCAACATCAAAATTCAAAGATGGACATTTCATTGCAATTGTGAAGGATAGAAAGCATTTGATTGACGAGAAAAGCATTTTCTTTGAATGCGACGATGAGGTTGTGTCACTGCTAGCACTAGATAAATGGAATCAGTGTTGGAAAAATTTATCACTGGAAGGATGGAAGTCTGGATTTACATTTTATCAACTTACTGAATAAAAATTTATTTTTTTGTAATTAATTTTTAATTTTTCATAAATATTTTTTATTAAAAAAAACCATTAAAAGATTGCATTTTATTTAATTTTTTTTTCACCTTTATTCAAACATTAAAAAAATCAAAACTAATTTTTGATGACATGTTTGCATTAATAAAGCAATAATAATTACAAATTAAATGAAACAAAAATAAAAAATTGTCATTCATTTTTGAAATTTTTGATCATAAAAAATACAAATTATTATTAATGGCGCCATTAAGAATACCATGATCTATTTTGCTCAATGTGAATAAATAACAATAATAAACATGTCTGATGCTTTTTTTGAAAATCTGTTAGTGGAAAAAGTTGGTAATAATTTGTTTTTTAACATATTTTTTATTTGGGATGAAGTGTTGTGTGAAATGAATTGTTTCCCATGCACCGTCTTCGAAGATTTTTCTTATTATTTTACAGTCATTCGATATATTTAATATGTGAGAACGTTTGACATATAATGTCAAAGCTACATAAAAGGTTTGGAACAAATCGTTGTTATTTTTCATTAATTCAAGAATTTTGACCTATTTGTTTAGAAACTGGTTATTTTGTTTGGCACATAGACAATTTTTGATGAAACAAACAGAAAGACTATTCAATGTGACTTTGATAACTGTTGTTCATTTTTAACAAAGTTTGTTTTTATTATTAATTTGCAAAATACTCAAAAATCAATTATTGTATTGCTGTTAATGTGTGATATGAAATAATTATCAAATTATCAATATTTCACTTCATTAGGAAGTGTATCAGAAATATGAAATGTTACAGAACAAAATCACCGTGTAAAAGATTGAAAAGTCAAGAAAAGAACTATATAAAGTACTGGATAAGCTCCACAGACAGAACAAGAAAGAAGAAGAGGAGGAGGGAGAAGAGGAAGATACAGGAGATTGTGAAAGTGTTCAGAAGAAGAGAAGAAGAGTTAGACGACTGCGACTGGTGGGGAATAAGCTCGGGGGATGGATGGCTGTATGAAGAGGGCAATGCACATGATAAGAATATTCTGAAGCTGATGAGCTATGGGAATGTGGTGAATGTTGGGGGAATTCTATCAGATGACGAATCAACTGAAAGTTTGGAGAGCGATATGAGTGAAAAGGAAGGAGCACACAACGATGATGCAAATGATACTGAAACAAAACAAAGTATTTCGATGAAAAAGAAAGGAAATGAAAACAATGAAGCTCAAGAAAGTGTTGAAAGACTTCAAAAGAAAGATAATCAAGCGGAAACAGAAAAGAATACAAACACAAAAGAGTCTATTCAAAACAACAAAAAAGGCGAAACGAATTATAATGAGCCAAAACCAGAGCCTTTTTCATAGGAAAAGCAGCAAAAACAGCAGCAACTGAACTCAACAACAATTCCATCTCCAACTCGATCTCCTTCTCCACTGCCTAGGCAATATTATTCTGCAAGAGATCCCTTTGGAACGATACATTTAACACGAGGGAAGCGTATGGAAGGCGGATGGAGATGTGTTGGAAGGAGAGCGTTGATTGTGTTCATCAAAGAGATGGAGATGGGGAGAGGAGCTGTTGGTGCAGCTACAATGTCGCTGTTACCTGTTGTTGTTGTTGGAGTAGGAGTGGTGACATTGGGTGAAATGGGGATGAAGAATTTCAACAGAGAAGTGACAAGGGCGATGCAAGATGAGTTTCAGAATGAGAATGGGAAGGTGGACGATGAAGAGGCGAAGATTACGTGTAATTCATTGGAATCTAATGATCAGAGAGAAAAACTGCTTTGTCTGATGAAACTGCAGGAGATACAGAAGAAGATGAGTGAGAAAGATGAGTGGGAGCGCAGGAAAATGGAGAAAGAAGAAAAAGACAAAAATCTAATTAGCAGCATCCGATGAATACAGCAACCACACATTGAGACAGGTACTCCTACCAACCAGAAGGAGAACAAAATGGCCAGCGAGGCGCAACAAGAGGCGAAAGAAAGCCAAACGCCAATTTTGACAAGAGAGCGGAAATTGGACTGCATGAGGAATGACCTCTTTTATTCTGAATTGGAAGATTTGAGCGATGAATTGGATGTGTTTTGCCGTTATGTGCGTATCAAAAGCGAGGAAAATGTGCAATTTGTGTGGAAGATGCGAAAAGTGCCTGTGTTTGCGGTTGCCGATACGAGGCAGACGAGAGCAATACTGGATCTGATGAGCGCGCTGAAGAGCGGGCTAAAGCTAAGCCAGGCGGAACTGCGAAGAGAAAGCAGAAGCGACACACAGGAAGGGAAGGAAAGGAACAGGGAAAGGATCACCTTTGATGTTTCAGAATGAGAAAGGGATTAGAACATTCAGTCAGAACAGCGTGCCTGGATGAAGAGATACGTTGTAGTTCTCAAAGTTGGCATCTTTCTTCACGTTGAAGAAGTATTCAAAGGTGATGGATCTGATACAGAAACACCCTACCCACAATTTGGTTGCGCTTTGAGATTCAGCTGTTGATTTCACTTCAAATTCAAACATTGCCCTTCATCCTCTCTCTAACTGCACTTCTTCGCTTGTCAATTCTTTCAAGTTTTTGAACATCCAACAACAATCTTTTCCTTCCATCAGAACTTCTTTATCTCCTTCCCTCATATCTCAAGCTGTTCATCCATCTTCTGCTTCAACTCCTCCTGCTATTCGGCCACTTGCACTGGAAGGAGGGAAAAGTCCTTCAACTCCAAACAAATTGCACCTTTCTTCGTCTGAGCAAATCGCCTTTGATCCTTTGGATGCAGTCAACCAGGTGAAAGAACATGTGCGAAAGACAGAATTAAAAAGAAAAAAGGTTCCACCCAAAGAGCAAACAGGAAATCTTCCTATTGAAAATGTGAATAAATCTGCTGTTGTTCAAAAGAGGCCATTGATTTCAGATGCGTTGCTTCCGCGTTCCAGTTCAAGGCATTCGTTTCCTGTGTATCCTGTTCCCTCACAACAGCAAGCAACCGCAAAGAAAAAGAAAGCTGCATTAATGTTGTCACAGAAGCCGCAGCGCCTAAGAAGAGAAATGTGGCTGGGCGAGCTGATAAAAAAGTGACTTGCGTACGAAGATGCAGACCAGGATGCGTGGAATGAGATGAGAGAGATAGCTGCAAAGGAGAACGAGGAAGGATTTGAATCTGAAAGCAGAAGCGAAGAGGAAGAGGAGGAAGAGGAAGAAGAAGAGGTTGATGCTGAATAATTTGTCGGTTGTGGATGAAGAGCATTCAAAAGTTGTAGACTCGGCTTCAAAAGGAGTGAACATTATTATTGATAAGCAAAGAGCTGAGAGAGAGAAAAAGGAAATGTTAATAACAAAAAGCAAGCGGAATAGATTAACTGGAAAAAGGAAATAGAAAAAGAGCAAGGAGAAGAAGAAAACTGTGCAAAGAACAGAATTTGCAATTCATCTTCTTTCGCAAGTTTTCTGGCAAAGTCAGATTCGTCTCCTATTCTTTCTCGTTGTGTTATTCCAAAGAATTCCAACTCTTCATTTTCTGTTCAATCTCCAACGTTTCAGAATTCTGTGACTTCTTCAAGTTATTCATCGTTTATTCAATCTCCGCTGCTTGGCTCGTCTTTCCTTTCTTCTTCTTTCTCATCGAATTCTATGTTTTCTCCTTCTTCAACTCTGACTTCATCATCAATGAGTTCTCCAGATACATCTTTTCTTTCTTTTGCTCTATGTCTTTCATGAAATTCCATGTGTTCACTCTTTTCAACAAGTGAATTTTCTCATGTGTGGATAAAACCACTATCTAATACTAAATTCAATCATTCATTAAACGATCAGGTTATTCCATTGTTATCTTCACACTCTTCTTTGAACAGTTCTGCGCCTCTGATAGTTAATTAATCTGCTTCTTCGAATTCACTTAATCTTCAATCCTCTCTTGAGGAATTGCTTTTTAAGGCACAGAATGCGTTTTTGAATGCTTGCTGCTAAGATCGAAAGAAAAAGCATAAATAGAGAACTAATATTCAGCGATCTTATGTGAAATGAATACAAAAATTGACAAAACAGAAAATTGACAAAGATATGTATGAGGGAAAAGAAGGTGCATGTTTCGGAAACTCAAGAATTCTCGAAGTTACGAAAAAAAAAAAAAAGGTTCCAGCAGAACAAATGAACAGTCTTTCAAAATTTGAAGCATCTCCTTTAAAGACTATCTAAAATGATTCAACTTCTTCATCTTCTTCAATTTTTGTATCTTTTTCCTACCAAATAAGATCCTCCAAATCCATCAAACATTCAGCTCAATCATCCCTCCTCGCCAACAAAAAATACAAAGCACGCGTCAATATCTTTTTCATTCCATTTCTTTCAATTTTTCGCTTCCCTTCTTTCACTCAAATCTTCTTTCCTCAAAATTAATTCTTTGCCAATGCCCAACGCCAGGCATCTTCGTAACATCTCGCATTTCATCAATCTTCATTTCATTTTTCTTCCTTGCTTTTCTTCTTTTTCTTCAAAGCGATCTAATCCTTCGTTCTTTCAGCATTCTTAAAACAAAATAATAATCACTTCAAATAAATAACAACAACAAACCTTCCAAACATTTTTGAAGGCAATTTTCTGTTTTTTATTCAGTTGGCAACTGTTTCCCTCCAATTCAATTTCATTATTCCTCTTGTTTTCGAATGTTTCATCATCTGATTCCCCAACCGTAATTTCCATCAGTTGTTTCTCCATCAAATGCATCTATTTCTTGTTCTTCTGAAAAATGTGAGATTTATGCATTTTGCTCAAATTCCACTCTCGTCATTGAAAAATACCCTGTTTATCATCTGAAAATATCATCTCTCATTCTCTTCCCAATCCCTTCACCCTGGGCACTTTCCATATGAATTCGCTCTCCCAATTCTATGTTCACCCTGCACAACGAGATATCCCTCTTTTATTTCTTTTCATTCATTTCCGCCTCCTCCCCTGAAAGAAACACAAAAACAATCAACAGGTAAATATTCATATAAAAAATAATAAATAAAGACCAAACTGCCCTTCGACTGTTTTTTGCCGAACAGCTTCATTTCCACAGCCATCATCATTCAAAAAATAAATCAATCTCTTCATTTCAGCTCCAGAATGGTCAAATTGCAGCTAGGAATAAATCTCCACAATATATTACATATATCTCATTGGAAGGGCCTTCTCAACCAACCCGCAGTGTGATTGATATCCAGATGTGTTTTTATATTTTTGTTATGATCTTCCCCTTTAAAAAATGTTCACAAACATCCAAACAGTCTTTTGTGTTTATCTCATCAATAACAGATATAGGAGGGATATGGGGCAGAGAAGAGATGGAAGAATATTATTTGTGGCAGGGAGTGGGAGTTGAGTGGTTTTTGGAATGTCAATTTTTCGAGAGGGGTTTTTGAATGAAAGAAATTCTGAGGCAAAGGGATGGAGAAGAGTGGGTGGAGATTTGGAGAAGATAATGTTGTAAATATGTAGAGATGTGGCTGAGGAAGATGAAGAAGGTGATTATTGTTGATTGGAGATCTGGATTTTGAAAAGAAAGAAAAGAGGGAATAAGCGGGAAAGAAGAAGAATATTCTGAAATGTCAAGATGAAAGAGGGATATTTTTTGAGAAGAGAAAAAAAGGAGAGAAGATTTTTTGAAGATGGAAATGGAAAAGAAAGGAAATTGAGAGTTATTAACATTTTTTGTTTTTGAAGAAAAAGGAGAGGAAATTAAAAAAAGAAGGCAAATGACTTTGAAGAAATGCAGCTTAATTGATTAATAACAGAATATTTTCCAAAATAATTGTAATTAGGGATTATTGTCTTCTTGTGGAGTCATCCTGCCTTATACGATCTTGCATTCATCAACACCATCATTTAAAACTTATCAACTTCTTCACAAAATTCATTGGATTATAAATGGATTTCTCTGTTGTCACAAACATTAACATTCTTAACCATCTTCTAAGATGCCTCCTCTCATTAGAAGGGGGATCATCCTGTTGACCTTCATGAAAATATTAACTATTCAATCTGCAGCTTGATTAAACCCTCCAATAAAAATTCGTTCAGTTTTCCTGCTCTCAACATTATCTTCATCTATGTCAAAGTCTTCTGTGGGATGACTGGATATGTTTCTGAACCACTTTCCTTAACTTCAGAAGCAGATCACTTTTTGCTTCAGCACTTCGTATGGCTTCCGCGCTCCGGCTGTGCTGAACAGGGTGGATGATTTGAATGGGAATGAGCGGAGGAAGGAACTTCTGGGGAACGTCGCATTCATTCACTCGCTTTCTGACACCGCCAAGAAGCGAAGAGAGAGGAGTTCAAGTTCAAATGGAAGAGGCAAAGAAGGAGAATTTCAGAAGCAATTTGAGTGCAGAGCAGAGTAAATGTGGACAGCAAAAAGAGCAAAAGAAGAAAATGAAGAAGGAGAAAGACGAGTTTTGTAAATTGTGAATTGATGATTTTGACGCAAGGTTTACACATGCATCAACAGAAAGGAAGAGGAGAGAAAAGGGAAGAGAAGAAGGAGGTGACGATGAAGATGAACATTGTCAGACATTCAACTCGTTCGACAGCACACTCTCATCTGCGCAACTGAACACTCAAAACATCACAGTCTCCTCAACATTTGCCACTCCTCCTTTTTCTCCCTTTCCTCACACTGAATTGTTTGCCACTTCATTTGTTGTGGGAAATCCACAAAAGCCATTCACACCATCATCTCCCACCGTGGAATCCTCTTCGCTAAAACAGAAGTCCTTCTGCACATCGAACATGTCATTTCCTTCTTCCTCTCCTTCTTTTTCCATTTCTTCCTTCTCACTGCCTATCACATGTGCTATTTTCGGGAAAAGCAGATTGGGAAATGCAGGTGTATTTGCAAGCGCAGTGTGTCAGCGACAAGGGATGTACTTGAGCAGCAGTGCATCCTTCTGAACAACGCAGTGTGTGTGAATAATCAGGAGGAGAAGAGAGAAAGTGGTATTTGACAGAAAAATAAGAAAGGCTCATAAAGATAGTTTCTCAAAAGAGAAGACGAAAGGAGCGGAGACGAAGAATAAATCTTTTTCAATTCTAACCACAATTTGTTTTGATTTCCTCCCTGAAATCAAAAATCGAAGAATGATTCAGCAGCAAATCATTAGAACGCTATATTCTTTCTCAGCATTTTCATCTGCAAACGCATCATCTTCATTCTCAACTTCTTCACTTCCCACTTCATCACCATTTTCTTTGCTTCAACTTCTTCTTTATCTTTTTAATCTTGCTTTTATTCTTGTTTATTCATCATTTTTTCATTATCTTCTCTTCTTCTTCACCTGATTCATTAACTGGCACGCTAGAAATCCCTCAGCATCCACATCCACCTCCACAAGTGATGTCAATCCCTCCTCCTCTCTACATCCTATCTGATGCAAACAAAGCAATCCTTTCCGCGCAAGTGAACTTATTTTTCTATTCTTCCTTTGTCATCATCATTTTCTGCTTCTTCTTCCACATCCTCCTCTTCCTCATCCTCCTCTTTCTTTTCTTTCTCTTCTTCTTCTTCTTCTTCTTCTTCTTCTTTCTCTTCCATTTCTCCTTCTCCTTCTTTTCCTTCTTCTTTTTTTTTCTCTCCCCTTCTCCATCTATTTCTCTTCATACTCCTTCTCCTTCTCTCTCTCTCCTTCTCAAGGATCTGCCTCTGCCTCTGTCTCTGTCTCTGCCTCTACCTCTTCCTCTGAATCTGAATCTGAGTTCGAAATGCCCCCCGCTGCAACCATTGCGTCGATTTCTGCTCCTCTCCCTCCGATTAACGAAGCACTCACGCCTTCTCTGATGACTGCGGCAATTGCTGGCTCCACATTTTTATTGTGTCATCACAGACACACAAATGGAGAGAGCGTTCTGGATCTTCTGGGAGCTGTGGAAGTGTTTGGACTGCCCCAACTTGTACTAATGTCACCAGAAAAGACGTCGCTTTTGTCTGATGCTGCATCTGCATTGAATGATAACATCTCTGCAACATTAGACACAACTCAGATTGCTTCATCCTCATCTAACTTCTTCCTTTTCCTCTTCTTTCTCTTCTTCTTCTTCTTCTTCAACACACCTCACCACCAGCATGCCCTTCACACGCAGCCCCACTCCCGCCAACGTAATCAGCCACAGCTATCTCGAGAGCAGCCGTTCAGCGGCCATCACCACTGCAGAATTTGAAAGCCATCTGGCTGTTTTCCCACTCGAACACACCAAAAGCAGGAGTGAAGCAGACAACACAAGATTTGCATATGATGCCTTTAACGTCTCAGTCATCCGCGAACAATCTGTGAGGCTGCGTGACGACGATGCGGTTTCTGATGTGCTCAGCTTCTTGTCAAGATTAGACTTCCCCACGCTGTTTATGCCATCTTACCTCACTGCCGGTCAGCTTTCTGACTCCACACGCATCAAATCCGACTTCGATGGGGAACTTCCTCTATTCACTTCAGACACATTGAGCATGCCTCCAGAAAATCAGATCAACCATTTTTTGTGAGAACCTCAGCTTCGCCTTTTCTCTCCTTTTCGCCTGCCCTAAGCCCCAGCAAATTGATTCCAGATAGTTCCCATGCAGCTTCCCCTTCCTTCTCCACCAGCTCCACACTGCTTGAAGCCCTCTACACTGCTGCCACATCCATCGCTGCGTCTGTTTCCGGCCAATCATTCCTGTCGTAGGCGCTTACTCTACTTGACCCGCTCGATCCGCTTAACCCACTCGACCAGATGTCGATTGTGGAAGCTCCGAACAGAATAGCCAGTGCCAGAAAGACAAGTGCGAATGCGAAGAGGAAGCTGATGTCTTCAGATGAGAAGTCATATGCACTGCCTTTGGAAATGGAGTCGAAAATGGCCATGGAGGATTTGAATAAGTTGGTTTCGAAGGATTTTCGTTCTTCTTCCACTTCTTCTTCAACAACTACTGCTTCTCCTTCATCGTCCTCTTCCACTTCCTCCTCAAATTCCTCGGATTGTTATTCTTCCTCCTCATCCTTTGCTCACCTCCTTTCACACACAGCATTCACTGAACTTTGTATGAAGGCAAATTTGTTTCAAGAGGAGATTAACGAGCAGTTGGAGTAACCGAGGAATACAACGAGAAGAAGGCATAGGTGTAAATTGTACCACTTTCAGTTTGCATTTTTTCAAAATTTGAATATAATAGCGTTAATCTACTCAATTTAACTAAGCGATTCAAGGAGGGAAATTTCGAAATTCGATTAAAAATTTTCTCTCTGAAATTCTAAAATTTCGACACCCATAATATTTTTATTTTGATCATATTTTATTGAAATTTCTTTTTCTTGCTTTACATAGTTCGAATGAATTAATCAATTCAATCCAACAAGATAAAATATAGTTTTTATTGTTTGTCTCGGTGAATATTTACCTATATTACTTTTTATGTTATTTATATCGATTTGATTATTTTGTATTTCACAAGTTTTCGTGCAATTATTTGTTTTCACTTTCAAGATATAATTTGTATCAACTTATATGAAAGGAATTAACATGATTGGCTAGAAAAATAATTGTAATAATAAGATTTTTATATGTATTTCATAATTATTGATTTATATTCTATTATTGGTAATGTATTCGTTGGAACTGTGTGAATTTCTGTTTATAAAAGGAGAAATGAAAAGCTGGATTGGGGCAGATGTATTTGTTAAGTGAGGTGAAAGAGCAGTTGGCATTTTGAAAGGTGAGAAAAGAAGAGGGAGATGGAGAACATTGGGATGGTGTGGAGCTTGTTGCAACAAGAGAGGGAAGATAAAGGAAGGAGATCTTTTGAATGATATTATGCAATGATTGGGATGTCGCGGGATGTCTTCGAAAATTCACAAAAAATACTTTATTTTTTGTGGATAACCTTCAAATGCTGTATTTTATTTTTTTTTAATAATCCACATTGTTATTTTCTTTTTCATTCCATCTTCTTTTTCGTTCATTGCTGTTTGCGGTTTGTTATTGTTTAAACAATTTTTCATCACTGTTTATAACAAAGCATTCACAACAAGCTCAATTATAACAATGCACACATGTTTTATTTTTTCTTTGGAAAGCTGCTGACGTTAGCCGATACAATTATAAAAGATGAAAGTGCGAATTAGTGAAAACTTGCACAAATAAAAAACAATCAATTCAATTATTCTTTATTTTTAAAGAATTTATGAAAAAAAGATAAATAAAATAGCAATGAATAAATTGGAATTTCAAATAATTTGGAAAAAAAATTGCAAAACTGGTTCTAAAAATTGCTTCTGCCTTGATCAGGAATAATATTCCACTCTTTTAACGGTGTGTGATTCGATATTTGAACTGCAGCGCTTGAATCGACTTTTTTCTTCAAAAGCAATTATTAGTGACTGTGGAAAAGTGGGTACAAATAGCATATCCAAGATTGGATCCTCTCCTTAAGACCTGAAATCAACCGTTATTTTAGCAAGCTTAAATATTTCTCCTCCAACAGATATCACTCCAACTGCCCAATCATCAAACTGAACAGCGTAATCGAAGAAGGAAGAGAATCTATCCCACTCACACTCACTGCTTTCCCTCTCCCAACCACAGAAATCTCCTTTTCCCCAACACTGATTGTCACCCCTTCGCTCACATGCTTTCCACTCAGCACCGTGATCGTCGAGCTCAGCTACGCCGTGCTTACACCCACCGCATACCCCACTGTCTTGCAAGGTGCTGACTCATTCATCCCACATAGATAGCAAGAATTATCTCCACTCACCCCAACATACCGATCCTTCATCGAGATGCTCAGCCACCACATCTTTTCTGTATGTTGAAGGATTTTACCATTATAGCACACTCTCTTCTCATCAGTATTCGTTGTGTACGATTCGTAGAACGAATTGTGAGATGAAAAAAGATTATTTCCATCTGAAAAATACACATCGTGGTTACCTGGAGGGTATTCAAGGCAAATACATTCACAAAATAAAATGAAATAACAATTGCATCCATTACTTAGTGCTGTTGCTTGATTAGGTTCAAATCCCATTCCTCCACCATGTGACGAAGCTGAACAGGAGATGAACTGTGCGTTCATCATTTTGAATGCTGAGGAATATTCGAGCAATACATACCTCCCTCGTCTGATGCAGTCAATGAACATGAAGCAAAACGGCAATCAAAAGCACATTCACTTTCTCCTTTTCGATTTTCCTCTACAAAACAGTCAGGTTCCGAAACCTGAAAAGAATACAAAGCCTTCCTCCATATCAATTTGCTTTACAATTCTGAAATACGCATTCACTGATCCGAGCACATGTTGAAACAGAGCTGACGTACATTCCTCCTCCATATTGATTTTGTGCAGTACAATTACAAAACACATTATTTTCGATATACACAGATTTGATTGTATGACACATAATTCCACCTCCACGACGATTCGCAAAACATCCATTGAATATACAATTCGAAACGAAAAGTTCTCCAGAACTGAGATTATACATGCAGATCGCCCCTCCACTCGATATTCCGTCTGAAACAGAATCGTCAGATCCAGTTGCCCTCGACCCGTTCCACTCGCACCAAACAAATGAATTTACTCCATCTTCTGTTGTGTTTTGTCTCCCTGGCTTCAATGGGTTTTCTTTGCTTCCAATGAATTCAATATTTCTTGTCCGACAATGCCCAATAAATGAGGTGTTTGAGGCTGTCAAAGAAGCCAAGGGGTTGTTCAGAGAAGGAACAATTCCGACATCATATGCATCACAGACTGATGAGAATGAGCTGCTGCTCAAAAAACATGTGGTTTGGGTTGACGTAGTTGTTGAAGGCGAACATGCCTCATTTGCAGTTGAAATATAAAAAAATGATAATTTGGAGAGGAATACAAGAGGAAAAGAGGGTGAAGCGAAATATTGGCAAAAAGATGAGTAATAAAATTCATTCACAGAAATTCTTCCTTTTCCTTCTCCTCCTTCCCCATGCCTCTTGACGCCATGTCAAAAAATATCCCATTGAGCTTGAATTCACTTTTTTCTGCCTCTTCTTCTGCTGCTGCTTCCGAAAAGATTTTTGTAAAAATAAATTTAACAAAAATTTCTTTTCCCGTTCGCTCCATTTTTTTCTGCCTGGCTCATTCTGCCAAACACTCTTCGGTTGCCCATTTCTCCCAATTTTTCCCAGGACTGTCCCAGAAAAAAGTACTGTTTCCATGTCCCATGTTTCATGCTCCCCCGGCGCTTCTGGCAACACCTGATCGCATCACACATCAATCAAATCAAAAATTCAAAAATACAAATAAAAAATAGAACATGAAGAAAATGAACAAACAAGAATAAAATACCTCCACAATTCTTCATTTCCATTCACTCCCCTCATCCTCTGTTTGTTTCTCTTCAAGTAACTCTCCTCTACGTCATCCACTCCAAGCACCACACACACCACGCCTTCGCTTTTCATATCCAATTCCAAATAAAAAAATTAAATGTTGTTTTCGCTCGCTCTTCTATTGCCCATTCAACTTCACTCTCACCATTCTTCTCTTCTCATCTTCCTCCATCCAGTCCTCAATCCAAATAAATGCAGTTGACACACGATCTTCATTTTGTTACAAACCTTTCAAATGTAGTTCAAATAAAATTAGAGATAAAACAGCATGAAAAAAGTCTATAAGCAATTAAAATTTATTTGCATTCTTGCACACGTTTATTTACGTTATTGCTTCGAAGGTGTGATAGCAATATTACACATTATTTTATTAAAACGGTAGCATCCTGAATTTATTGAATTTTTATAAATAAGCAACGAAAAAAGTAATATAGGTTAATATTCATCGAGACAAACAATAAAAACTATATTTTATCTTGTTGGATTGAATTGATTAATTCATTCGAACTATGTAAAGCAAGAAAAAGAAATTTCAATAAAATATGATCAAAATAAAAATATTATGGGTGTCGAAATTTTAGAATTTCAGAGAGAAAATTTTTAATCGAATTTCGAAATTTCCCTCCTTGAATCGCTTAGTTAAATTGAGTAGATAAACGCTATTATATTCAAATTTTGAAAAAATGCAAACTGAAAGTGGTACAATTTTCACCTATGCCGAGAAGAATGATACAGAAAGTGCTGGAGAGGAATCAAGCAACTTCAGAGACATTTCAAAAGGAGAGTATTTATGAAGCAGAGTGGAAATGGAAGGAAGATGAGGAAAGAATGGAAAAGGAAGCGGGAAGGACAAGTGATGAGAAGAATAAAGAGAAAAAAGACTGGTTCGAATTAGTTTTATTCATTGATTATCGATTTCATTGTATTTCATTCAACGTTTGATGAAGAAACCGAATCGAAAAGAAAGGACTGATACATTGTAATGATATTTCAGTTGAAGAAAAAAATAAAGTGAAGAAAACCAATAACTTTAATTAGTTAAAAGTTATTAAATCTATAATGAGATACAATCTTTTTTCACAAACTGTTTCAATTAAGTTTTTCAAAGTATTTTTTATTTATTAGGATAGTTTAGCAAGTTGAAAAACTTGGCATTTTCCTTTTACAGTTTTATTTTTAATTTTTCACATTTTTTTTTGATACTTGATCATGAAAATTCTTTATCATCAAAAACATTAAAAAGGTATGCTTTTTTTCATGTGAACAAATAAAACAAATATATATGACAGAGATAAAAGCTAAATACTTATGAAATATTAATTTAACTTTTTGATCATAGAATACCACAATATATATTATTTTTTCGATTTTTGATCTTTTTTTATGATATCAAAAAAAACCACCCATTTGAAAAAAACAAAGAGATTATCTTCATCATCAGAAGTGTCACAATTTCACACAGCTTGCTTATCAATTTGCTTGACAGTTTTTGACAAACCGAATATTCGAAAATGAAATGAAAAAGATGTTATTGCAATTCTTTGTCAATTTTTCAATTTTTATTCGATGAATTATATATTTCAAAACTTGTGAAAGCTTTTAAAAAAGATTTTTATCCAAAGAAATCTAATTCAAATTGTGTTATTTGAGAAGCATCAAATATTTCAACTTATGAAAACACAATTTTTATTTTATTTTATTTTTTTTTTTTTTTTGAATTTTTTTCAAACAAAAATAACAAAAGCAATTTTCTTCAAATCCCAAAACGATAAATCTCAGATTTTTTTGATATAACAAAACAAGCAAAAATAATTCTGAACATGGTTGTGACCATTTATTCAATCAAAAAAATGCATATTCAATGCTTTTTAAAAACGGCCAGTAGATTTAAGTTTTTCAAGGTTATTTCAAAATTACATCGTTAATTCAAATTTCGTGGCTGAAACTTGAAATAACACAAATAACTTGAAATGACCAATTCATTTCACATTTTATCTATTATTGCAAATTTGATTTAGAAAATTGTAGAAAATATTTTTTGATAATTAAATTATTATGAAACTGAAAATAAATATATTGGTTTTATCTTGTGACGTGGAAAAATTTGTCACGTCCGTTAAAAATAGAAAGTATGGTAAGATGAAACATATTGGGTCCCGATTTTTGTCGTGAAATAATATGAATATATCACCAAATTTGAAACCCTCTAATGAAAACATTCTTCGAATGATGTTTTAAGTTTAGAAAAATTATGTTTTTTTTTGTTGAAAAACCCTATCAAAACATTATTAAAAATCATTATCACTCAAATGGAAAGAAAGTTTTATTCATTATTTTTTGTGTGTTTTTAAAATAACACAATAAAGATGATAAAATATCTTCAGAATATGTTCAAAACAACAATTAAACACAAGGATTTTATGATTAAAGTTAAATAAAGAAAGAAATACTAAGGAGAATGAAGAAGAAAATTTATGTTTATGTCAATTTTTGAAAATTATTGTTTTATTTTTTGTGATATTACTGAAATTCACAACTAATATGTTAGTTTATGAAACTCAACAACACATTTGTTAATCGAATTATCAACAATAGAGAATTTTTATGAAATAATTTATGATGATTTCTGAAAAATATTTCGGACCCAATAAGTTACACTTTACCGAAAGTATTACGTCAGAAGTCACTACGTCACCCAGGGTTAAAGCAATAAGTGGAATTTGTAAAAACAATTTGAAAAATCTTAATGCAACAAAAATTTGAATCATTTAATTAGAGCATCTTCAATATTTGTAATGATGAATAAATGACTGTTTGTTATGATCCAAAGCAAAAATCGAACAGAAAACTGTGAAATTCCTCGAAAAAAAAACAGATTTTTTGTTTTGTTTTTTCACCCATTAAATTAAATATATGATCCAATGAAATCAAGAGTTCAATTTTTCATTTTATAAGGCTCATAGCTATTGTTTTTAGCAATGGCTGTTAATGAAGCAAATAACAAATATATTTTCTTTGAAGAAAATTTCGTTGCAATTCATATTTGAATCATCTCAGAAATGATTTAATGTAAATTTTCGATCGCTGCACAGAATCACATTGCAACAATTATTCATAGGCAAATGCAAAGTTTATTGTTTATTAATATATATCTTGTTTTCCTTATGTTTGTTTTTGAATTTTGTTTTTCAAATTAAATAGGAAATGCTTTTTTCCGTTTTTAACTCAGAGCGTGAGTTGAAACAAAAAATAACAAAGTGGAGGATACACGTGTATTTTCATGCTCATTGACTTCAAACTTTCTTACAAATAATTATGGTGGATGAATGTTTTGTCACACTGTTCCAGCTTTCAAAATGGGAAGCATTCAGTTAATTTCTTGCTCTGCAACTGCATTTGGAGGAGGATTTCATTTGGAGCCATACAAACAAACAGCACCATCTGATGGGATTTATTGATATTTTCTTTTCTTCCATGAATGCAAATGCAGAACAACTTCAATTCCATACGGGCATGATGTTGAATACGTTGATTATTACAATGTCTATTTGAATTCTGGAAATCCGTTCTATGAATGTTACACCACAAACACAGATGAGAAGAGGATCTGCTTTGCATACAATTATGCAAATGAACAAAAATGGACATATGACGAAATATCAAAAAAGGATTAGCTGAAGAGAGGGATTCTTAACCGATTTGTGGCAGTGGGTGGTGGAGGTGAAGAAGATCTGTGTGGACTGGATGAGCCAACTGCATGCAGAACCATTGGTGTTGCAGTTGAAAAGAGCGTGATCCAGGTGAGTCTGTCAGTCACGCTGATGGAAGTGAATCACACAAGCGAGACAACTACGATTGATATTGGAACAAAGAAGATTTCAATCATTGGGGCTGGTAAAGAGAAAAGTTCGATTGGAACAGGGGCACTTTCGTCAACTGGAGCGCAGTTTAGTGTGTCAACAGTTCATCTTGGTTTATTGCACATGAAGATTGATTGCAACTCAAATGCAAGTCCTTCTTCGCCGAGTGAGGTTATGGCGTCTGATGGAGGTGGGTCACTCTTATTGGAGGATGTTGTGATTGCTACAAGTAATACAGGGGAATATGTGATGTCGTCGTCAGTGTTTGTGGTGCAGTTATCGCAGCTATCGATGATTGATGTGGAGATCACAAAAAAGAATATTTCATAATCATTGTCCTCTGAGCTTGATCAATCTTTTTCATTCTCTTCATCTGTATTGTTCTTATCGTTGATAATATTGGGAGATAGCGTGCTGGAGAATGTTGAGGCGAAGAATGTGAAGTTGACGAGCGGAGATGGGGTGGTTGCAGCAAAGGCAGTGGAAGCAGGAAAGTCATTTGCCATGCAGAGCACAAGAGCAAAGGAGGGGCAGAATTTATGTGCATTGGAGAGAGACGATCCTGCTAGAAATTTTTGTCTTTAATTTTTGATGATATTTGATTTGAATAGAGAAAGAAATTGACCACAAAAAGAACTTTATTTTCTGATTTGAAGAAACTCAATTAATCAACTAAAAACTGTAAAAATCTCAACTGTAATACTCAATAATTTTTTGCTTTAGCATGGTGCAGATATATTCTGTTTTATATTCAATTAAAAAATTTGACAGAAGAAAGATATCAAATAGTGCAACATCAATAATAAAAAATATGACTTTATTGTGAAATTTATTTATGATCTTTAACAATTCTTTTTCATATAGAATAATATATCATAATGAAATCAATTTTTTCTTTTTATTTTATTAATACGGCGTATATAAGGAAAATATTTGAAAGAATAAATGTCAAAAATACTTTCATAAAATAAGCAATCATGAAATGAAAAGTTAATTAAGAAAGCACAACGATGTTTTAATATTAATCACATATCAAAATGTATGAAGTCATTAAAAGGACTGAGTTGATATAAAGAATATTTAAAAGAAGGCAAATTCTCTCCAATAAACGAGTTAACAGTTTTTAATTTCATGGTCTCGAATGAAACAACAAAAAACAAAAATTTTACCTCTTGAATGTTTCTTTTGATGCTTTTCAAAACGACAGAAATGACTAAATAATAAAAAAATAATTTGTTATGGTGATACAGAAGATCAACCATTGAGTTTTCGGTTCAGAATACTAATAAAAACAAAGTTTAACAAACTTAAAAAAAAAATGAATATTAATAGCAACAAGATATAAAAAATAATAAAACTTCATTTGCATATACTCAAAAAGACTGACTTTTTTTCAAAAAATATTAGGAAAACTCAAAAAACCATTGAAAAACTAGAAATTTGTGGGTTATTTCGAAATAACTTCTAAACCTGTATGACGTGATGACCGCTGACGTGAAAATTTTCAATTCTGACATTCTTGACATAAACATTCACGTCATTGAAATTTTTCTCGAATTTTCAGAAGCATTTTTTTTCGGAAATGAATCATTGCCCATTATAATTTCATTGTCATAATTTTTAACTGAATAATTTTTCTTTTTGAAGTTTTTTTTCTTGTCAAAAACAAAAAATTATCAATTTTTATAAGTTACTGAAGTGAAGGCAAATAAGGAATATCAGATCGTCATTGACTGTCCTTGTCAGTCAGGTCACACCAAAGTCTTCATGAGTTTGATCGAAAAAGAAAAGCAATACTGTTTAGCTGAAGAGTCAAAATCGTCATTAATAAACCCTGAAATAGTTTGATATTATTTAAAATTTGAAAATTCAGATATATTTTTCTTTTTATTACGAAATCCAAGTTCAATGCATATGAAAAAAAAAAACAAAACAATTGGAAAATGTTAATTGTCAATTTGTCCAGTTCGAAATTCACTGTGAAACACCATCAGGAAAAGGTTCACTTGTTTCTTTTCTTTTTGAAAATATTTCCCATTTTCAATTTCAAAGTTATCAAACACACCAAAAAATATAACGAAATAATATCAAAGTTGTCATTTGAAATTGTTGGAGGTGAGTTGTGGATATCATATGTCATTATGAACATTGATGGTTCGCCAAAAAAAGATTGCCATAAGTACTATATCTACCCAAACAGCAAGGAAGGTTATGCTTGTGGAGTATCAGGGCGAAAAACTTATTCTTCAATTGTTAATCATAATTGCAGTTTACAAAATATTTCTTGTATTTCATCTTTCAAAAAGCAACTTGATTCTCAACCAAAGCCAAAAACTGCATCAGAGAAAAAGCTGTATGGATCCGTATCAAAAAGTCAATTACAAGAGCATTTTGCATCATTTGTGAGTCGTTGCAATATATCTTTTTTATCATGTTCATCGAAGGAAGCAAACACTTTTTTTTCATCACTAATAAAAGCAGGTCAAGAAAATCCATCAAAATCTCCCCAATCCATTTTCCCCTCTTAAACTCGTTAATCAGTGTCAGAAATCATGATGAAAGAACAAATCAGAAGAAAGGAAGAAAATATCAATAAAATCACCAATTCAGGAATTTGTCTCATGATGGATGGAGCAAATGTTGCTGGCAATCAATACACTGTTGTTACAGTTTCACAGTTGAACATCAATTCAACACCATTTTTCTGGGGATTATACGAATCCTGCGGATCAACATCAGAATACGAGAAGTTGGTTCATTCATTAATATTGGAATTTCATAAGCATAACGCAGTGGTAAGGAGCATTTGCACAGATGGGTGTGCGTTTCAAAAGAAAGCAATTGAACAATTATCAACAAATAATTCCTTCAAATCAGTTGCTGTTGATTCTGTTTTAACAATAAATCCGGTATTTTTATATTGTTGCAATCATCTAACGGATTTAGTGATTCATCATTCTTTCAGCAAAGTTCATTTTATACGTGATTTAAAAAGACTAATGTCAAAATTTTTTTGAAAAGTTCCTTTTGTTTATTTTTCGAATAAAATTAAAATTTCTTTTTCTATCAAATATCTATTCCCACTCACCAAATTTCGCTGTCATGAAAATAAAATCTTTACAATGTTATTATTTTCATTCAAGAAAAGTTTCGTGAAAAGGAACAGTAAATTGATTGAAATGTGAAAAATTTTCTGTATTTGAAAATTAAACAAGGAACTTTTTAAAAAAATTTTGACAAATACTGGAATTTGCTCAGCAAGCAAATTTAAAAAAAACCAGACATCTTTTCAAAAAAAGAATACCAACATTTATTTCCACGAGATGGAAAAGTCTGTATGAATTGTGCTCATTTATTAGAAAAAATCGAGAAATTATCCAAAAAGAAAATCTGCTGAATGATGGAACATTATGTAATATCATGAAAGCAGAAGTATTTCTTTTCCCCCTTCACCTTTTGCAATTAAAATTTGAAAGTGATAAAACAAAACTATCTTTTGTTTTCCCTTTATTGCTTGAAGCATTTGGATATTTGTTTTTTTTTTTTTGACTGAGCATCCCTTTTTTTTTTGTTAATAAATGGCACAATGCGATTGTCAACGTGATAGTGTATTTGCATAACTATTTTTTCACTGGTAATAGAGGCATCACAATACCGTTATCATTTGCATTTACTCCTATTGGTTTTCAACTCTGCAGAAGAGGAGAATTTACATCGCTTTATTTCAATTCGCCTAAATGATTTACTGAAAAATACAATAACAGTTCAAATCCTTATAATTCATACACAAAACATCACACTTTTTCATTTCTCTTTTCATAAACAGCAGCTTGTCACTCAGAAGCTCAATCTTTTTATGCTTCTTCTGAAAATGATGACCAATTTTCTCTATTCAATTCTTCAATGATCAAAACAAAGGTTTCATTGTTGGCAAATGACATCCAAGAAGGGGCAATGAAAAGATTGAATGAAAAACAATTTGATGGAGATGTCAACATTTTTTCACATTTTGGATCATCAATGGAAAATGATGATGATGATGAAGAAAGCCCCAAAACCTCAGATCACAATGAATTTTCTTCAATTCTTGAGCTGATAACGGAAATTGAAAAAGAAAATTTTATTATTCAAAAAGACATAGCAGGCAATGAAGAAGGATCAGAATCGCTAATTGAAGGAGATGAATTTGGATTGTTTCTTGCGGAAGAAAATGATGAAGGCGATGAGTACGTTCCAAGGACATGTGAAATCTTTTCTTCTGAAAATCCTTAATCTTTTTCATCTTCGTCTTCGTCTTGTTCAGCTTCAATATCTCTTTCCACACACACATCAGTAACAGCATCATTCAATTCATTTGAAAGAAGTCATGCAATTTCTTCAGAAAGGCAAGTTGAACAAACTCTTGTTCAACGTAACAAAAAAATGAAACCAGTGATCGTTTTGATGATGAATGCTGCAATTTTGAGTTCAACGATGAAAACGAATGCGATACATATGTTGAAGAATTATTTTCTTCTGGAAAAAATCAGATTTGTTGTGATATGAACGTATTTAAAGAAAAGGAATTGTTGAAAAAGGTTGAAAATTCTATCACAAAGGACTGGGGGCCACGCCTGTTTGATTCCTTTATGAAATATTCCAAAACAACATTTCAAACGCTGGATGAAAATGCGATTCAAAATTTAAACTTACTATTTCAAAGACAAATGCATTCCTGCCCTGAACTTGTCTATGAAGAAGATCCCGAGGTTTATTACAAAGCCTTCGCTTCAGATGGCGACATTCCAATCCTGTTTTCCGGATTATGCTTGACTTTAATTGATTCTCCTCGCAGCGAGGCCAGCTGTGAAAGAATTATCTCAAGGATGCGTTTCATATTGGGAGACAAAAGACATTCGATATGCACAAAGACATTGGACGCACTGTTGAAATTGTAGGTCTATATTTCTTATTTGCACACATCAACATTTCAAATAATTTTTAATGCATTTCATTTTATATCAAAACGAAGACGAATGAGAAATAATACGAGCTATTCATTTATTAATCTTAAAAAACACTGAAATGAACGAAGGTAATATTTTGAAAACTGTGGAATGAATAATTTCATATCGTTTCGTTTCTTTTATTGCATTCACATATTACAAATTTCAGGGTTTTATCTTTTTCTTTTTTTCAATTCACCTCTTAAGTTTTTCTCATTTCATGCACTTTGGATAAAGTGTTTTCACAAAAAATGCACTATCAAAGGCAGATGATACAAATAAGATGAACCAGCAGATGGTGGCAGTCTGATTGTTCAGCAGTGGCGAGTCGATATTTGTCATAGAGCAGTTGGTGATGGAGAAGGAAAAGGCAGGGAAGGTGGTGGAGGAGAGGATACAGCTGGCGGAGGTGGATGAAGAAGTTATGGAGGTGATGGTGGTTGTGTTGAGATTGATGGAAGGAGACTGATCGGAAAGGCGGAAAAGAATAAAGATCACAGAAATTAAACTTTTACAGAATACATCTTTTATCAGTAATTTTATAGATAATGAAGATGAAAATGAAATAAAAGCAGAAACAGACGGAGAAGAAGAAAAAGAAAAGAAGAAGAGGAGTAAAAGAAGAAGAGAAAGAGGAGGAGGAAGAGGAAGAGGAAGAGGAAGAGGAAGAGGAAGAGGAAGAGGAAGAGAAAGAGAAAGAGGAAGAAGAAGAAGAAGAAGTTGATAATGATGATGAAGATGAAGGAAAAGAGGAATATGAATGTGATGATGATAATAATAATTGATCAAATGGAGATTCAGCTTTGTCTGTTGAGAAATAAAGCAGATCAGAAAAGTATTCATCCATTTCGCCTTCTTCCATCTCTCCTTCAGCTGACATTCTATTCGATGTGAAGTAGAAAAAGGCGAAGAATAAGGTGAAGAAGAAATGGAAGGAAATAAGGTTTTGAAAGAAGAAGGAATAAATGAAACATAAGTTGGAGAACAAAAATGAACATTGAGTAGAGGCGAAAGATTTTGCATACCATTTAATAAAGAGAGTGAAGAAATGGAAGAGAGAGAAGAGGGAAAAGCAGAAGGAGATTAAGATCAAATAGCAATTGATTCTTCCTCCATCTTCTCGTCTCCCTCATTCTGTTTCTTCAATATCTTATTCCCAACCAATCTCTTAAAGAAACTTGGCGAGCCAGCTCTTTCTTTATGTTCTGCAGCATGCCCGCTCCGCTTCTTGCCTTTTGTTGTTCTGCTTTCTCCAGCTCCAGCTTTTGCATCTCCAGAACATCCTCAGCTGAGAAAGGCATTTCACTCTGAATATCGTTTCAAAAAATGTTATTATTAAAAAAGCAAAAAGATTCGTTTAATTGGTATGTTTATTTTCAGAAATAACAAACAAAATTGAATAAAGAACGTTTTATTTAAATGTTTTCCTTTTGAAAACATTTTTAATCACAGGCTTATTAAAAATAAAAAAAACAAAAGAAATGCCAAAATGTTTGCTTATTAAATAATAGTTTATGAACATAATTACGAAAGAAATTGAACAATGAGAAAAAATAAGTCTGGAAATAAAGCAAACTTTGCAAACATCGATACAGCATCGATATATCTATAACCAAATAATGAACAATTCTTTGAACTTTCGCGACTCTCATCCAAATGGTTGAATAGAACCGTGGTCTGATAGAGGAAGTTGCCTTGTACCTCACTCAAAACGTCCTCCATTTGTTTCGTTACCAAACTTGTTATCTTTTGAGCAGTCCCAGAAAAATGCGTGTGATGATTGATTACAAGCGCAACTGACTTGAAGAACAAACAGAACCAAATTGCAACTTCAGTGAAGAGGAGCGTTGCGCGAGTGAGCTCCGGTGTGTTGGTTGTGGTTGTTACCATCTTTCTGTCAAGAAACAGAATGGAGTGTAATGGTTGAAAACAAGAAAGTGATGATGAGGAAAGTGATGATGTTGATTGTGATTGTGCTTTCAAGTTGGTTGAGGAATGCCACTGGATGTGATAGCGATGGTACTTGTTCCATTTCCTGTGGTTTTTGTGTCAACTTCGCTGAAGGTGAGTGTTTGAATGGGAATAAACGCTGAAGTGAGGAGGGTGAAGAGGCGTCTTGGGAATCTGTCATGCGAACAAGAGCGAATTCAATTGTTCCATATGGGCTTTGCTATGTTTTTCCACAGGCATCGACATCACTTCCGCCATTTGCAACGATTTTGTTCTGGTTAATGATCGGAAGCCATCCATTGAATTCATCATTGTCAGCTGTTTTATTATTCCAGACTCTTTTTGTTGTGGTTGTTGAGCCACATTGCTGGAAAAGAGATTGGGTGATGCTGCTGCCATTGAAGAATACATCGTTTCCTCTGCCACTAGAAGCGGTGTTGCCATCGAAAAAACAAAATGTGATGAATTTCATTCCATTAATCCAGGAAGAAGTTCCATCAAAGAATATTCCTGCTCCACCGTAAGTGGAAAAAGAAGTAAGAATATTATTAACCAATTGATACTCATTGATTGAAAGCTGACTTAGTTTTATTTGAGGAGGCCAATTGAAAGTCAATGATCCCGAAGCATCACTTCCTGAGTTTGAAATACACTGACATTCAGATTACAGGAGTTGAGCATCCGAAAGAGTGTTATTGATTCCAAAATCCCAACCAGTTCCACACCAATTTGTAATTGAACAATTTTCGACCCTGTTTTCTGAGATAGTCCAATCGGCATTTGATTGTGGATGCAATATCAAAACTGTTCCTCCATGAGCTGCAGTGCAACTTGTGAAATTGGATTTTGTGATGTCAATTTTCAACAATTCTTGACAAAACTACGCTCTGCCACGGTATGTACCTGCAATTGAACAATTGAAAAATGAACAAGAAGTAATTGTGAAACTTGCAATTGTGCAAGCAATTTTTAGAGAACCACATTGATCTCCTGTGCAATTTGAATCACTCCACTCGTACCTTTCGAAAAAATGACTGTTCCTATCAAAAGTGACCATTCTTAGCGTTTTTCTTTGAGATTCTGTTCCAACATACACAGCAGATGTATTAGAAGAAGATCGATAAGGTGAAAGAAGTTGGTTGCACAAACAAGCAGAAAGAAGGAATGCAGTAGTATAGAGGCAGAAATAGATACGTAGGAGAAGATGAAAAATAGAAGCTAACAAGGAAAAATACAATGAAAAAGTTTATCTTTAAGAAAATACAAAGAATATTCATATTAAAGAAGCACCAAGCTTTAACAAAAAACCGTCTGCATTATAGAAATATATGTGTGAATTATATCGTTTGAAATAAAAAAAATTGATTGAAAAAAGAAAAATGAAAGGAATTTCAAAAGTTTCAAACTGTTGAAGTGATAAATAGCATTTTTATATCTGATAAAAAAATATTGTGCAAGAACAAAATCCGCGTTATTGCACAATCCATGTGTAACAAATTTTATTTAAAAAAATAATTCGAAAATTCCAACAGAAATAAATTTATGGGATATGAAAAAAATCAATTTTTAATAAACTCAAAAACAAAAAAGAACAAATAAAATTCAAAAAATAAAAACTCATACAAAAATAATCATTCTCTCTTCAATAAAAATAAAAAAAAAAATAATAATAAAAAACACTAGAAAATTACTGACGGACGTGAAAAATTTTTTTCAACACGTCATACAGGTTTAATAACTTCATTATTTCATAATTTGTCAAATATTTCACATTTCATATATTGTCGTATTGTGATAACTAAATTTTTTGGGAGTTATTCATCATTGTTTATTTGCTTATTACTGATCGATTTGAGTTTCAATTATTAATAACAATTAATAATTTGTGAATTTAAGATTTTTAATGTCCCCAACAAAATGGTACAATTCAGACCTATGCCTGTTCTGGAAAAAAGAATAGAGTTCATTAATAATTATTCTTGTGTAGTTTTTTTATCCGGACATTTTTTTTAATCCGTACATTTTTTTATTGGTGTATCTCACTAAATAAAAACTAAAAACAAAAAAAGCATATTGCACCAGGTTTGAGCACGTATTAAATGTTCATTCAATAAAAAATTTTTTGTCAATTTTTGTATTTGATGAAGATCTTGAGAATTTTTAATTTATTTTTGATCATTTGTTTTGCTCGTTTTGAATCGACTCTCTTTTTCTGTCAGTCTTTAGCTACTGGACCATAAATCATTCATTATTATCTTTAATAATTTCAAATCTTTTTTGTTTTTTCTAATTTTTTCACGAGTTTTTCGCATTTCATTGTTTTTGAAGAAAATTATAAAAAACTCATATTTTCTCAACTGTTTTTTGTTATTTCAATAAAAATATTTATATTTTGTGCAAATTGGATATAAGTGCATTGCTACTCAAAATTGTTTGTTTTACACCAAAAATTATTCAACATCGAAAAAGTTTAATTCAAAGTCGGAAAACTTTCATTCGAAGTCAAAAAAGTTTCAATCAAAGTCGAAAACTTTCATTCGAAGTCGAAACCTTGACAAAAAAATGAACGATTAATATGGAAAATTCAATTGAAGTGGATCTTTGTTCTTTTGTTTTTGTGAATATTATGAGCAATGTGTGTGTTGTTGATTTATGCAAAATTTGAGAATTTAAATTCAAAATAAACTCTTTTATAAACTCTAGACAAATTTTTTAACATATGTTTCCTTCCGTATTAAATGAATATTTTGATCTGAAAAACTCGAAATATGAAATCCAATTTTGCATTCATCATTCTTCATAAATTGTGAAAAAATATGAATAAAAATTTTATTCTAATCTTTTGAAAAGCAATGCATTTCAATTGAAATATAATAAAAATATGTCATTATATCTCTCATATTTTAAATTTTTTGTAATTGGACAAAAGAAAGCACAGAAAAATATCAGAAAAGAGATGGAAAATTGTCAAAATAACAAATATCATCGATATTTTAACAATCACAATGCTTTTTTGACTTGAATTGAATTTTGTCAACTCTATGAAATTTTGAAAAATTTCGAACTTTCGACTTTGCTTGAAAGTTTTTCGACTTCGAATGAAAGTTTTCGACTTTGAATGAAAGTTTTCCGACTTTGAATAATAATTTTCGATTTCGTTTGAAAGTTTTTCGACTTTGGTTGAAAGTTTTTCGATTTTGAATAATTTTTGGTGTATTATTCGAAATCGAAAAACTTTCATTCGAAATCGAAAAAGTTTAATTCAAGATAGAAATTATTTAATTCAACATCAAAAATGTTCAATTCAAAATCGAAAAAGAAGTTAATTGGTTAAGAATTTCAATTCAAGTCAAAATTAAGGATATTTTATTGAAACAAATGTTGATAACAACAAATGTTTATTTATTGGAATTGTTTTTCTTTCGTTTTCAACAACTGTTTTCTACGATATTGACTGATATCAATCGATTCTTTTCTCATTTTGAATATTGAAAATGTTATATTTTATCAGCTTCCAATGCAATAAATGAAATTCAAAACATTTTTAATTCGATAAATGAGATATATTTCTGTCTTTTTGCACACAAAACAAGATCATGAACTATCCTCTCACTTTTGTTTTTTGCTTATATTCCTTATAATCACCTGAAGACATGTGAAGAATTAAATAAATTTCAATTTTTTTATATTCCCGCTATTGAATACAATCAAACACTAAAATAAAGATCAAAAAATATTTTTCTAATTAAAAATGACAAATTTCTCAGATCTGAAACTAAAAGAAAAGAAACTGACATGAGAATGAATTATAAAATTTATTTCAAATTTTTTGATGATAAAGAATTTTCGATGTTGAATTTAATATATTCGATTTCGAATGAAAGTTTTCCGATTTCGAATAATAATTTTCGATGTTGAATTAAAGTTTTTCGATTTTGAATTAAACTTTTTCGATGTTGAATAATTTTTGGTGTAAAACAAACAATTTTGAGTAGCAATGCACTTATATCCAATTTGCACAAAATATAAATATTTTTATTGAAATAACAAAAAACAGTTGAGAAAATATGAGTTTTTTATAATTTTCTTCAAAAACAATGAAATGCGAAAAACTCGTGAAAAAATTAGAAAAAACAAAAAAGATTTGAAATTATTAAAGATAATAATGAATGATTTATGGTCCAGTAGCTAAAGACTGACAGAAAAAGAGAGTCGATTCAAAACGAGCAAAACAAATGATCAAAAATAAATTAAAAATTCTCAAGATCTTCATCAAATACAAAAATTGACAAAAAATTTTTTATTGAATGAACATTTAATACGTGCTCAAACCTGGTGCAATATGCTTTTTTTGTTTTTAGTTTTTATTTAGTGAGATACACCAATAAAAAAATGTACGGATTAAAAAAAATGTCCGGATAAAAAACCACCCTTTATCGATTTTTAAAGAAATACTCAGAAACTGACAGGTTTGCTTTTTTTTCAGAACTCTTTTGTTATTTTAATTAAATTTTTCGATTTTTAAATTATTTTTCTTTTTTTTTCAATCATTGAATCTTGAATAGTGATAAAATTAGTTTATTCTTGGTTGTCCGATGTAATTTGGTTAAATCCAAGGTGAATGGGAACAAAACGTACTATTCAAAAAATAACACAAAGAAAGTTTTATTTCTCAAAAAAAACAACACCAAATGAATACAAAGCAATCTATAAAATTGAAATATTCATTTTCGACTCAAAATTCAAGTGATAAATAATCGCCTATCACATTGAAATATCTTTGATCAAACCCTAATAATATTATTTCACAAAATTTCTTATGAAGTTATAGAGAGGCTATTGGTTTCAATGAGTTCACAACGAGTGAATTAGGGTATAATATAAATAAAAATATGAACCTAAATTATTGAATAGGGTTTCATTTATCAAAAAAGATAAAAAAACATGTGTTCTGTTGATTAAGAATTTCAAAAATGAGTCTCCAATTCAATTATTCGAATAAGACGAAATTTACCAGTGAAAATGTCCCACATGGACTTATAACTTATTATGATAACGAACATTTAAGATTTAAAAAGCATTTTGAACAGTACGTTTTGTTCCCACTTACCAAATCCAAATTGAGGACAAGACAGAATCCATCCTGTTATTGCTTTTATTAAACGATAATTGCAATAACTTGCAAGCTTTGTGTCCAGATTCAGTTTCCCAGGAGAATAAACAAAATTTTCATATTTTTTCATGCATTTTTTTTCTTTACAAACTATTTGGAAATAATTTGAATTCTTAAATTTAAGAAAGGATTCAAACCGGAAATTAAACCTGAGTGACGTACTGACTTTTGACGTGATGTTTTTGATTTTTGACGGACGTGACAAAAAAATTCACGTCAGTAAAAAAATTCAATAAAAAATAAAAGTTTGTTTCTTATTTGTGAAATAATTTCAAAATTTTAACTAATTTTTATTCAAAAACCAATAATGAAAAAAAAAATATATATTTATGAAAGAAAAATTTCGATTAATAATATTTTTGGTGACGCGATCATAAATATCGGAATTTTGATAAGTCACTGAAGTCATCTCGTCACTGACGTCACATGAAGTCAGCAATGTGACATAGTAAGATAAAGATGTGGGAAGACAAAATGTCTCGTTTTGAAACGATTTTGAACAAACTTTAAAATTGAATTGATTTTTTCCATAACATTTCTTATATTCTTGTTGAAAATCTCATTTAACAAAGAAAATAGCAAAAGTGAATCCATAAAAACGACAATTTTGTGCAAATTATCGCATCATATGAATATGCATATATTGTGATATGAAATATTGATTTGGTATTAACTGTATCACAATTCATTTAAAATGAAATTTTCTAAATTGTTTTTGATAATAATTGAAAGACTTTAATTGGACGCTAAAGAAGAATAACTATTTGACAATTTTATTTATCAATGCTATCAAAGAGTTGTTGCAATTAGCACTATATTTAAAGAAAAGTTATTAAATGAAAATTGTTTTTGCGAGAATTCCTTTCACTTTGAAAATAAGAAAATCCACTTTCCTTTTATGGCGCACAAGGAAAGGACAGCCATTTTGTGAAATATCTGTATGATTTATTCCAAAGTGAATTATGATCACAATTTTGATAATAACTAATGAATAGACTTATAGACTTTTCTCATGAGATGTTAAACTGTTGAAGATCTTCATATTCAAAAAACCACAATTTTTTTTACCACGGAATATTTTAAGTTATATATTTCAATATCCTTTCACAACTTTTCAAAAATTACAATTTTATCATCTCATCATATTTTCCTCAATAACACTGGGCGCAGCAGTTATAGCATCAGAAAAGCAGTTCTAAGTTAAGGGAGAATCAGATAAATCAAATGGCGCTAGAAAAACAGTTGCTTTTATCCTGAGCTGTTTCTCTATAATTTTCTTTTTGCATAGACAAATGGCAGCATAATTGTATCGATGTGCTCAAGTTTAAGCAAAATAATCACTACGATAATTTTGGCGCACTCAGGAACTCGATGCTATAAGAAGCTTATCAACTTATAAAAGTAGACAGTTGCACAAGAACAGCAGCAACTCAGCAAAATTGTGTGTAAAAACCACTCACTTTTTTTTCTGCATTAACGAATTTTTTTCATTTTGTGGTGACTTAGCTTGCCTTATAACTGTTTATGCACTTCATGATAAATGCACCTGAAGTTTTTCCATTTATCTTTTCACTCAGTCATTTTCATTCTTTCACTTTCCCAACTCCTTTTCTGAAATTATCCTATTGATTAAAGGCTATTAAGAATGGATAGAACACGAAAGCAACGGAAGAGCAGGAGATACTTTTAAAGAATATATCATCTGACCATTATTAATCGGAATATGTGTTGCTTAAAAACAATGTGAATGAATTGGCAGAAGGGGATTTCAGCGAAAATCGTGCGGCAAGGTTTATCCTCTCTGAGAAATAATAAGGAAGACACAAATGCAAATGATTATGTGATTTGAAAAAAATTGAAGATGCAGAGGATAAAGAAGATACAACAAAATTGACGACAAACAAAAGAAAACGTGTATTTTTTTAAACAGAAAAATATTGATAGATAAAGGAATGTGAAATGTCAATATTTTTTCTTATCCAAAATTTTCAAGCATTTGTCGAAATCACCTTTTCTATTGTAATTGATCTTTAACTTGTTTATTTTTCTTGATATCATTTTGATCCGTTCTTCTTTTCCCTTTTTTTGTTGATTTATTCCATTTCGAAATGATGAAAAAACATAAATAACAATTATGAATTAAAAAATGATATGTTTCTCATTTGCTCAAACATTCACAAAGAAAGCATGAAATATCAAATTATAATTCATAATAACATTCTTTGTTAAAATGATCAAATGATTGATAAAAGCATATGATGGCATCTCCGTAACCTTCTTCTTTCAACTTTTCAAAATTTCATTTTTTTAGTTGTCTTTCTTTTCACTTCTTTCACATCATTCATGCTCTTTCCTTGATCTTTTTGAAATTACTAAAAAGAATATTAGAAAATGACACACGCCTTCGTTTTCCATAGTAGGAAGCTGAATTTCTTTCACAGGCAGATAGAAAGCTCCTGCTTCCAGCAAAATATCAATATTAATAAACTCATTTCTCCACATCACCGTATGTCACAAATAAAACTTTCAAATATTAACTTTTCATTTTCAATTTTCTCCCTGTACAACCGTTCAAGACGAAGTGCCAATTCAACATGTTCTTCGTCAAACAATTGACACTTTCCAAAATAAAGTGGCAATAGCAAATTCCATCTTAATGAAATGCCTTCAATTTCTGTTTCCTTCAGTTTCTCTTCCTTTTTCTTTCCCTTCTCAAATTATGCAAGCTCTTAAAATTTTCTGCTGCCTTTCTCATTCAAATGAAATCAACCACCAAAACTTCTTCTAAATCTTCACCATATATATAACTGTCTTTTTAAAAATTTCCAAGCAGACTGATAAGAAAGACGAGTTAGGCTTATTGACTAATGATGAAATTTGATAATTTCTGTGATCCCTTTCAAATAGGTCAATTTCAATTCCACAAATAAAACTACAATTAAATTAAATAGTCAAAAAAAACATTAATCAACTCACGCTCGACGAATATTTTGTTAAAAGCAGACAATACTATTTCCACCTTCTTTTTTGTTTTTTCGTTTTTCTCTTGACTCGAGATAGCTTTCAGAAGGCAAGGAACGCACGAAGAATGTGTTTCCTGGATTTTTAATGCTCGTTAAAACAAAGTTTTCACAAAGTTCTATCAGATGATTTTCGTTCTGTTCTTTTTTCAAAATATCATTGTCATCAATTAGCATATCTTTCATTTTTTGCTCAACAATGCTTCTTCAAAAGAATTACATAAAAAACATTTCAATTCCTTGCTTCAATCCATGTGCATCAATAAAACAACTGCATTTTCTATCAAAAACTTCCTTTCTTCGCATTATCTTCCAAATTCATTGAAAAGAACTTATGAAAAAATTGATTTGAATTCTTCTTTATCTATCTCAACAAATGTTCTTTTCATTTCCACAACTTTCTGTTTCTGCTCTTCCTCGTCGTTGAGTTCTAATTATGAAGAGATTTCCACTGATATAAATGATTTAATCAAGAATTCCAACCAAGAGTATTTGCATACAATAAAAAGTGTCGAATTTCTATATATGTCTAATTCTTCTTTGAAATATGATATTCCAACATCACATTTTGTATTTCATGTTGAATAAGCTAATACGTTGATAGAAGAAATATTCCAATGATTTAACTCAAATGCTTCGTGATTATGTCTTTGTCTGTGCACTTATTTTGAACATATACATCATTAACAATGCAATTTCAACGTATAATCATGAAACATTAAACATGTGACTTCGTAATGGGTCTTCATGAATAAATTATAATCGTTATTTTTATTTAAAAAAAATAAAAAAAATAAAATAAAATAAAATAAAATAAAATAAAATAAAATAAAATATTGCACCTATTGTTTGTTAAAAATAATAAAAAAAAAAATCAACTTTTGGAAAGAAAGAAAAAAAAAAAAAAAAAAACCACTGACATGAAAATAATTCACTGACGGACGTGATGACAAATTTGACGATGCGTCACTCTGGTTTACCGGAAATATTCTGAAAAATTGTTGAATGTGGATAAATAATCAAAAATGTTGGGTGGAACAAAATTCCAAAAGCAAAAAATTTTGTCCCATATAAATACATATAAATTAAAGAAATTTGAAATGATGAAATATTCATGAACGTCAAGAAGAAATCATAAATTACAGTTTGAAAAACTCTTTTATTATTAATCATCATTCGCGAACTCTTTCATTGCCTTTCTTCTAATTTCTTAAATGATTTTTTTTCCAAGATAAAAGCAATCGCTCTATTCCAGTAAATGATGTGAAATGGAAATGAAATGGCAATGAAATGGAAATGAATGAATATATATTGCTCTTCATCTGCAACACGCAATTTCATGTTAATGAAAATTGCAATTACTTGAAAGAAAATAAAACTCATTTAATAAAGCTACAAAATTGAAAATACAAAAACAAATGCGAATCTTAGAAATCTTGTAAAGGATGTCAAAATAATAATAATAATAATAATAAAACAAAAGCTGAAATTCAAAAACGGATGTTTGGAAACACGTCCAAATTCCTATTAAAATAAATAAATAAAAAAATAAAAAATTTCTCAAGAAAGAAATAAAATCAACCAACGTTATGCATTTGGTCAAATGCATGACAAAGATTTTCATAAAAATACACAATGAAATGTTGATTCATTTGAAGTAAGAAAACGGATTTAATATCGAAAAGACACTCATTAGTGATTGTTTGGGTTTATCAATCTTCATCCATTCCGGTGGTTCTGTCTTCACATTCTCAATCCATATCTTCGCCATTGTGATTCCGTCTTTAATGCAAAGTGTGATGTTATGTCTCATCCATTCTGGCGGCTCTGTTTTAACATATCTTATCCAGTGCATGGCCATTGTCCATCCGTCTTTATCGCCAAGTGTGATGTCATGCCTCATCCATTCTGGTGGCTCTGTTTGAACAAATTGAATCCAATACATGGCCATTGTTATTCCGTATTTATTGCCAAGTGTGATATCGTGTCTCATCCATTCTGGTGGTTCTGTCTGGACATTTGCAATCCATATCATCGCCATTGTTGATTTAAAATTGTTGCCAAGTGTGATGTCATGTCTCATCCACTCCGGCGGCTCTTTTTTCACGCTCCCAATCCACATCATCGCCATTGTCCATCCGTCTTTATTGCCAAGTGTGATGTTATGTCTCATCCATTCTGGTGGCTCTGTCTTGACAAACTGAATCCACGTCATCGCCATTGTTACTCCGCCTTTATTTCCAAGTGAAATGTCATGTCTCATCCATTCTGGTGGCTCTGTTTGGACTTCTTGAATCCACATCATCGCCATTGTCCATCCGTCTTTATTGCCAAGAGTGATGCCATGTCTCATCCATTCTGGTGGATCTGTCTTCACAACAGCTATCCAATGCATCGCCATTGTCCATCCGTCTTTATAGCCAAGTGTGATGTCATGCCTCATCCATTCTGGCGGCTCTGTTTTAACATATCTTATCCAGTGCATGGCCATTGTGAATCCGTCTTTATCGCCAAGTGTGATGTCATGTCTCATCCATTCTGGTGGTTCTGTTTGAACAAATTCAATCCATATCATGGACATTGTCCATCCGTCTTTATTGCAAAGTGTGATGTCGTGCCTCATCCATTCTGGTGGATTTTTCTTGACAAACTGAATCCACCACATCGCCATTGTCCATCCGTCTTTATCGCCAAGTGTGATGTCATGCCTCATCCATTCTGGTGGTTCTGTTTGAACAAATTGAATCCAATACATGGCCATTGTTATTCCGTATTTATTGCCAAGTGTGATGTCATGCCTCATCCATTCTGGAGGTTCTGTTTGAACAAATTGAATCCAATACATGGCCATTGTTATTCCGTATTTATTGCCAAGTGTGATGTCATGCCTCATCCATTCTGGTGGTTCTGTTTGAACAAATTGAATCCATATCATCGCAGTTGTGTCTCCATTTTTATTGCCAAGTGTGATGTCATGTCTCATCCACTCTGAAGGTTCTGATTTTATATGACTAACCCACTTCATTGCCATTGTCCATCCGTTCTTATTGCAAAGCTTATAGTCATGCCTCATCCACTCTGGAGGTTCTGTTTTAACGTGACAGACCCACAGTATGGCCATCGTCCATCCGTTCTGATCGCAAAGCGTATTTTCATGTCTCATCCACAGCGGTGGTTCTGCTTTCTTATCGATAATCCACCTCATAGCATTTGTTCTTCCTTTTTCATCAACAACTGCATTATCATAAATCATCCACTTTGGAGGTTCTGACTCAATAAATATTTTCCACAGCATGAGCATCGTCCACCCATTTTTGTCGCAAACGGTTTTATCGTGCCTCATCCACAATGGCGGCTCTGTTTTAACATATCTTATCCAGTGCATGGCCATCGTCCATCCCTCGTTGTCGTAAAATTCAGCTTCGTGCCTCATCCATTCTGGTGGTTCTGTCTGGACATTTGCAATCCATATCATCGCCATTGTTGATTCAAAACTGTTGCGAAGTGTGATGTCATGTCTCATCCACTCCGGCGGCTCTTTTTTCACGCTCTCAATCCAGAACATGGCCATTGTCAATCCATCCTTATCAGCAAGTGTGATGTCATGTCTCATTTTTTTCGGAGGTTCTGTTTGTACATATTGAATCCAAAACATTGCCAATGTCCTTTTTGTTTCGTCACAAATTTTAACATTATGCTGCATCCATTTCGGAGGTTCTTTTTTAATGCTTACAATCCAAAACATTGACATCGTCCATCCTTTCTTATTGCCAAGCGTTATTTCATGCCTCATCCACTCCGGTGGCTCTGTCTTTACGCAGCTGATCCAGTACATGGCCATTGTGGTCCCATTCTCATCCCCAAGAGTGGCTTCATGCCTAATCCATTTTGGCGGGTTTGTTTTCTTCTCTATAATCCAATTCATTGCCATTGTTCTCCCGTCTTTATCGCCAAGTGAAATGTCATGCCTCATCCATTCTGGTGGCTCTGTCTTCGTATTATAAATCCACTTCATTGCCATTGTTTTCCCATCCTTATCTCCAATCTTTGTATCATGCCTCATCCACAGCGGCGGAACCGTTTTTGCATATTGAATCCAAAGCATTGCCATTGTTATTCCGTATTTATTGCCAAGAAATGCATCATGTCTCATCCATTCTGGAGGTTTTGATCTTCTCTCTTCTATCCAGTGCATGGCCATTGTCCTTCCATCATTATCACCAAGTGTTATGTCGTGCCTCATCCACAGCGGCGGCTCTCTTCCAACAAATCTTATCCAGTGCATCGCCATCGTCCACCCGTCTTTGTCCCCAAGCGTTATATCGTGCCGTATGTGCGCTGGAGGCTCTGTTTTCTTTTTCATGATCCAGTTCATCGCCGCTGTCCTTCCATCTTTATCCTTGGCGGTTGGATCGGATTTCGCTTTGTCAATCACTTCTTTTTCGTGTTCTCGTTTAAAACTCATTGCCTCTATGCCCCTGCAGCTCTGACTCGTCGGCTGGATTCAGAAACAGCGTTTGTGGTCGATTCGAAAAAACCGGCAGATCAGACTCGCTAATATGGCTTCTTGATCATTCTGATCAAAAAACAACCCACAATCGTTTGATTCATATCTTTTTATTTCGTTTTGCTGTTTTTTGTGAACAGCTTTTTGGTTATCGAATATATTTGCTGGCGTCCATTGGCTGAAATGAGGAAATACTTTATTTATGAAAAAATAATTGTTTTGAATGATGGCAAACAAGATATATTTGAGAACTTAATGCCACTTTCTCATATTTCCCACAAAAATACTGGGAACTATTGTTTCTCTGTTCAATGCAAGCATGCGTAATCATTCAAGAAAATTGTCTTTCAAAGTTTGTTTTTGGATGTATTTTTTTCAGTTTCTGCATTTGATAATTTGAATTGCACTCATGTTCCTGCAAATAGAATATTTTTTGGAGAAAACGGAATTACACCTACGGGCATGCAATCGTGATTGTTATTTGGAGGATACCTTTTCATACGTCCTGGGGCATACTTTTCAATTTTGTTTGCATCAAAGTGGAAAAAGCAGAACGGAGCAAATAGAATTTGGAAAAGCCTATACTTCTTTTTTTTCTATCTTGGCAAGCATTTTATTTGTCTGCGGCCTTGCTCTTTTGTATGATTTGACGCAACTGAATAATCGTGATTCGAGTATAATGGAGCCGAGTGGAACAGGGGAATGAGATATGAACATGATAAACACATCTTTTGGAAGTGGGCAGACTAAAAACGCAGCATTTTCCGCAGGGCAGATAAATGTTCAGAATGAGTCGTTACAGATGGGGAAAATGTGAACTGGGCAAAGTCTATCTCAGCCACTTATTAATTTTTGTTGTTTTCAACAAGCACAGTTGTCTTATCACTTTCAGAATGTGCATTTGATGGAATAGAAAGAACAACCAGCAGAGCAGCTGACATCTTGTTTTCCAATGATGAAGGCAAACATCGACATGAATTCTTGCTCATTTTCTGGATGCGGAAGCACAACATCAGCCAACAGAGGGTAGATGATGCAATGTGTTGGGAATGAAAATGAAATTAGTGTGAAATGCGGATCTTTTGATGAGTGCTTTTGTTCAACATTGTACGGACTGTGAGGAGGAATCCTTATTCAGCTGATGAATGAAAATCCAGATTTCATGATATCTTCAACCTTTGGAGCAAACATAGCCAAATGGAGCAGAAGCATCTTTGCCACTTCAACAAATCAGGAAGTGACTGCGAAATCACGAATAATTACAAATGTTCCTTTATCACCGGATTATGCTGACAAAGTGCGATGAAGTGACAACAGAAACACCAGCATCTCCATTCCTCTGTGCATCTATCCTATTCCCAGTCCAGATGAAATATTTTTGTGAGAAATTGCGAAGCATCTGTTCGTTATCATTGTGGAATAGTCAAGTCCCCATGTTTGACTTTGAAGCATCTGCTCACTTAATATGCAAGGGCAAAGACAACTGCAGCGAATGGAATGGATTTTTTTTTTGTGAGAAATGAAAGGACAGTTGCAAAAAGAGGTGGAATGAAAGTGAAGAGAGTTGCAAGAACAGCGAGAGGTCTGTGAGTGCCAAGGAGGATGTGTCGAATGGTCTGATGATCAGACGATGTGAAGAAACAGAAATAAGGAACCTGATTTATTCTGTTCTGGCTTCTGTGTCGACATGCTTTGGCTTTATTTCATCTTCGCCTTTGGTGACTCTGTCAGAATGCTCTCTTTCCCTTGCAACGTCCTTCATCGAAGTTGGCATCATTGCTCTTGTCTGCTGAAACCTGGATGGTACTGATAGGGTTTATTTATTCTCTGGTTCTTCAATTGTTTTGGGTGGATGTCTATTGGCCTCATTGCCTGGAAGCAGCACAGAAAGCAGAATTGAAGGGGATTTTATTGAATGGAGTTTGGGCAGCTTGCACATCAGGATCAATTGAAGAGGAGGAAAGGGCCTGGATTGGAATTGATTGGAACTGCATTTCCTTTTGCAAAGCCTGCAAGAATGGCATCAGCACGCCTTGACTCCACAGCTGCAGGAAAGATAAGAGGAACAATTCGATATGGCACATCAAATATTTGTGAGAGAGAAGAGAGAGAGAGAGAGATGTTAAAATGGCTGAGTTGTTGAATACACACTTGAAAGTGGGTGGTCATTTGGATTTGGGGAATGGGAAAGTTTGTTCACGAAAGTGTAAGGGAGGGACGGAGGAAAGGGGATTGTGGGAGCAGATGAAAAGCAGTTCGACAGAAGCATCATCAAAGGACGAATTGGAATATGAGCAGCCTTCAACACAAATGTCACTGTTGTTGTCTTCGCATCTGTTTTCAATTCCTTTGTGATTCTTTGTGTGAATGGAATTGGCTCAGCTCTGCTTGAAATGAGCACAGAAGCGATTGGTTGGCGTTGAACATTCATTGCAACAGCCTTTGGAGCAGAAGGAGCAGTCTGAGCTGGGATGACAGCAGGCTCCTCAAACACAAAAAGCCTCACGAACTGAATGAAGAGGGATTGTGTCTGCTTGGCCAAATCGGTTGATCTGGATCAGAAGTCGAGCTTGATGCTGTTTTCCTGGCAGTTGGAAAAGAATAGGTTGCATGGCACACCCGATTGCTGTTGATGATAGAATGAGCATTGGAGAGAGAGAGAAAGATAGAGAAAAAGAGAAAGTTAGAAAGGGAAACCGACACAAATGATGATGATGAACAATTCAACGGAGGACTGATGTGTGTGGATGAAGAAATGTCAAAGTTGATTCAAAATCAGTGTGAAAAGTCACAACAAAAGGAGAAAGAAGCAAAAGAAGAGAGAAGAAGAGAGAAGAAGAAGAGAGATATGAAGAGAAAGAAAGAGAAAATAAAAATTCTTAATAAGAAATATCATCTTCTTTCATGGAGTGATTCTGCTTCTTAACTTATCGGATCAATTTCTATGGATATATTTATCTCGTTTCCAGACAGCTCATTTCTTTCTTACACTTCCACTTCTTCTCCTTTCTCTTCTTCATCTTCATCTTCTTCCTTTTCTTCCTTTTCTTCTTCTTCTACGACTACTCAATTACCAAGTTCTAATAAATTTCATTTCTTTTGAGTTGTGAGGTTGACAATTGCATTTTCTCTTTTCTCAAACGCCGAATCGGATTTCTTTGAAATAACATTGTTTCTTTGATGAATTTTGGTTTTTTGTTCTTCTTCAATTCCTGAAACAACCTTATTTCCTCCTCTTTCCTCTTTATCTCCTCTTCCTTGTATTACAGCTCATGGATTATATCCTGTTGGTATTTCCTTTGCCCAACTTTTTCATATTCTTCTTTTTGCCTCTTTATTTTTCCATTCTCGTATCTTGTAATGAATTCCTGCTTATGGGCTTGAAGGATTTTTCTGTTTATTAAAGTTTGTTAATTTTTCATTGCTTTCTATCCTTCTCTGACAACAGTTTTCTCGAAAGCATCTTTCATAACTTCAACTGGTTACTCAATAATCGCTGAGTTATCCATCATCTTCTCCTCATCTATCTTTCCTTCCTGGACGTAGCCTCGTTAGCCCTTTTCCCAAAGCTTCGTATCTTCCTTATGAAGCTCTATGACTATCTCCTGCTCTCTGTTAAACACTAACCAGTAAATCTTTGAAGAGAATGGAAGGAGGGGGAATGGGAAAAAACTAATTTTTATCGTGCAATTGGTTCTGGGTGCTACTGCTTCATCAGCTCCTGATTCCACATCTGATGCACTTCTCTCATCCACTTGATATTAGTGAATGCATACCGATTTTTTCTCTTTGGCAAATTTCTCGCACTCTTATTTTCCTTCTCTTTTACCCCTCGATGCGTCTTCTTTTGCAATTTCAACTCCAATTCCATTCGCTTTATAAATATTTTGAACAGACACTTAAAGAGAAATTGTGACTCTTTATTTGATGTTGGAATGGTCATCACAAACATCGAAGAGCTTTCCTTCATCCTCTCAGTTATTTTGCCTTCACTGCTCTTGTGTCTGACACAAATTGTCATGTAATCCTGGTTCAATTGTCCTGCTCCTTATTCGGGATTTCTTTTGCTGTGCTCCTGCTTCAATGAAAAATACTTTATGTGATTTATTGATTCAATGTGAAAGCGGCAATTGTGGAAGCTTCAGATAATTCGGTTCAAGTGATGGCTTAGCGATTGAGAGAAAACCGCTTCAGAACGCGCAGTGCATCCACTTGCATGCTATTGTTGTGATGAAAGCGTATTTTGACGATGACTGACAACAACTGGAGTCACAAAAAGAAATCAGGAATAAGTGTTGAATTCACGTGATGATGAAGAGGAAGACGAAGATTCCAGTGAAAATGGGAAAAAACAAAAAGGAGTAATAAAGAATAAGAGGATGTTGATGCAGTTGACAATTGAGAAGGAGGAAAGGACGAAAAAGAATATGTTTAACAAAAAGAAAAGAAGAAGAAGAAGAAGGAGATGAAAAAGATGACATTCACTGTGAAGAAAGTGAAGAAAAGATTTGACAGGAAATGTGTAATCAATCGAATGATGTTTCTGAAGAAGATGATGAAAAGGCTTCATGTGATGCTGTCATTGAGATAAAATATTGAATATGATAAGTGAATTTCATATTGATAAGAAAAACATAATCACAAAAAATTCACAAACAGATTGAGCCATACCAATTGAATTGGATATCCATCGTTCTTTGACTGCTCTTGAGTGGTTGCATCCTCTTTCACCTCAGAAACTGAAAATGCAAATTTTTCCAAATTCCTCTTCTTCATCTTCTTACGATCATACACATCAGAATCCGTTCATTTCCTTCATTCTCTCGTCCTCTCATCATTTTTTCTCTTCCAATTCACATGCGTTCCCACCTGTTTCACTTCTTTTGAATCTTCTCTTCCAAAACACAGCTCGTTTACTCTAACTTCCTCCATCTCTGCGCTTCAACAATCTCTTCATCATTTTCTCCAAAACTCATCCATTAACAATTCCCCTTTAATTGCGTTGCTTTTGATCGGACCTGATGTTTCCTGCTTCTTCCTTCAAATATCACTCGCTGTCTGTTTCCTATTCAATACAAATACATTTCAAAAAAAAAAAAATAAAATAAAAATAAAAAATTGAAAAAAAAAATAAGACACACTTGAATGTTGTGTGAAAATGACTCTCGCGGCAAACGCATTTCAACTTATTTTTGAGTCTCTTCCCTTTCCTTCTTTATCCAACATAGCTTTGAGAAGGCAAGGCACACAAATCAACAGTATTTCCCTGTAAGGTTCCCATTCAGAATTGTGGTTCTCGTTCCATTATCCTTCAGAAGCACTCTATCCTTTTCTTATTCGTTCTTCTTTTCATCAAAATTCTTTTTCTTGTAGCTTTTCCTCAGTGAAGAACGATATAAAAAAAAATCATCCTTCAAGACCTTTGGCTCTTTGGAATATCCCCCCAAAAGCTCCAATACCAAAATCCCAACCCCAACCTCAATCTCTTTTCATCCACCTTTTTCTCGACTATCTTTTCAACAACCCACTCCACAAATCGCGCCAGTCTCTTCAAATCTCACATCTTCTCGTATTCCATCCATTTCTTTGCTTTCCCCTTTTTGCACAGCATTCCTCAAATTGTTCAATCGCCCAAGCCCCTTTCAAAAGTCAATAAAAAATATATTTATTTCATAATAATAAAAAAAAAGAACAGATAAAATCGCCTGAATAGTGATTCAGTAATGCCCTGTGCACACCATAAAACATTTGTTGCTGGTCCTGCTGCATTCGGCAAAATCAAAGAGAAGCAACATATTGATTCCTTTTCTGAATGTTGGAGGAACATTTGCTTAAAAAGAGTCACAAATATCGATTTAAATACCTGAACATGCACAATCATTAACTTATTCCTCTGCATCGTTTGTTGTCTTTTGCCTCAAGACAGGTAAGACGAAGGGCAACAAAACATTCATTTATTGTTTGGTTTATTAATAAGGGTGACAAACATATAATTTTATAAGTGAAGATCTTCGATTGATGATTTGCTGCAGCCAGAGCATGTTTGAGTGCTAAGACCTGCAGTCGCAGATGTATCCATGCGAGTTATAGCACAGCAGAAGAGCAGGGATTTTGTCTACAGATGGAGGAGCGAGTGGCTTTTTGCATCGATTTCTTGCGAAAAGTGATAAGTGGGAGAAATTGCATGAAATGTGAACTTGGTTGTATATTACAAAACATATGAGGTAACATCGGCTGTGATATTTTGAATGAAAAATTACTCAAGCAAGATTCAAAAAAAGCGAGTTGAATTTCAGAAAGATTGAATTGAACACCTTGTTCATTTCGAGGGAAATGTTTTGCACTTGGCTTATCTTTTGTTCAGGACTTGCTTTATATGGCTTTTGGGGGGAAGATTTTCTTTGTGGAAAAGGAAAGGGAATTGGGTGTTGGACAATGGAGGAAACGAGTTGAACGAAGCACTCAGCAGGCCTTTACAACTATCGCATTGCCATTTTGCGCGAAGATCGTTGGAAAGCTATCAACAAAAACACAACGTTGAAGAAATCTTTGAAGAGGAGTGCATTTGGAGAATATCAATTTTCACATGACTTCATTATCGGTTTCATAAAGGATTTTCTGCTTTCGATGATGATCTTTACCAACCATTTGTTATCCAGTTGTCTATTTTTTGATGTGAAGGTGAGATTCAATTTTGGAGAGCAAAAAAGCCAGCTAGGCTGATAATTACAAATCCATTGGAGATGGGAAAATAATTCAAGATAAAAAAGATGGTTTGATTTTTTTTATTTTGTTCATTTTTCTTTTTAGATGTTCTTTGAATGAATGAAGATTGGTCATGAACAGGAATGCCATTGAAAGAAAAGCCTTCTTTTCATTTCACGAAAGAACCATAAGTTTTGAGATTATCCTTGTTTGGATTGCATTCAATGATGATATTCGTGACTTCTGCCATCTATTTTGCATGTTGCATAGCCTGACAATGCTTGACATGATCTTGAAAAAGAAGAAGCAGTTTATTTGGAATTTTTGTTCGGAATGTTTTGCAGTTGCGACTCTTTTGTCGGGGCTGATGAGCTGACTGGGCATTCACATTCAGAACACATTCAGTTTTTTCTATCGCCCAACGTGACTTGGAAAAACTTCCATCTTCTATTTTTCTTCACCTTCCCCATCATTCTCAACAGTCTCGCTTCAATAAATGATGTTCATTGCCAGAATTGATTCATCTATCACATAATCATAAAATTTGTCATTTTCTTCTCTTTGCCTTTGAAATTATTGCCATTGAAATCAATTTCTTCAATCGTCAATGCTTTCTTCGATTTCGAATTCTTCTTTGCCCATTCCCTCATCAAATGTTTCGTTCGTTTGAACAACGAACACCAACGGACAAACACAATTTTCTTTTTCTGAGAGACAAAGCAGTTCAACCACTCAAAGGCAGTCGATGATTTGTGGACTGATTTCTTCATCTGTTTGTATCTCTCTCTCTTTCACATATTTTGTGATGAGGATTGTTTATATCATCCGAAATCAACTCAGCGAATGAATTATTTTTATCAATCGACATCACTCAAGAAATCATCAACATCTTTATAAAAAGGATTGGATTCATTTCGCAAATTCTCAATTTCTCCACCTTCATAACCCTTATCATCTTCATCATCATCCGCTTCTTCCTTTTTTGACCTTTTCTTCTTCTTCTTCTTCTTCTTCTTCTTCTTCTTCTTCTTCTTCTTCTTCTTTTATTTCTGCTTCTTCTTCTTCTTCTTCTTCTTCTTCTTCTTCTTCTTCTTCTTCTTCTTCTTCTTCTTCTTCTTCTTCTTCTTCTTCTTCTTCTTCTTCTTCTTCTTCTTCTTCTTTTATTTCTGCTTCTTCACCATCGCCTTTCTTTCCTCTTCCAATATCTCATCCATTCTCTTCTGAACCTCACCAGCAATCTGTATCATTCTCACCTTCTTTTTCTTTCTATTTCTCCTCCTTCTTCGTCTTCGTTTTCTTCTTCTTCTTTTTTTTTTTTTCTTTCTATCTTTCTTTCTTTATCTCTCCTCTTCTTCCTTCCTTTTTTTCTTCTTCAACGGAACAATCACAAATTTCAACACAGAATATCTAATTCACTCCAGCATCGATATTTCATTGAATCATGTTTGTGCAGTGAAGTGAGGCAGAGAATTGAACATCTTCTTTGAGTCGCTGGAGGATCTGATCTCAGAAAGAGATTGGCTGAAAAAGCTGACAGAGAACAAAGACAAAACATCAAAAGCAAAGCGTGCAAAGGAATACAAGGAATTGACTGAAAATTCGTCTCCTCGTACTTCACTGGTGCGCCATTCTCCAGTTTCTGCATCGTCTATAAAGGGAGAAGGAAGGCTCAACGAACTGAGCTATGATGTTTCAGGCACTCAATACGATTTTTTGGACTTGAATAACTGTGAAGAAAGAAAGAGGAAAAAAAAAAAGAGAGAGAAGAGAGAGGAGGGATGATTGTCCCCACAATCACGAATCATCCGAATTCACACAAAAGCAAACATATTTATCAAGCAGCAAATGCTCAAACAACAATATTTGAAATGACTTTAAATGCATCTTCTTTCTTTTCATCATCGTCAAGTTCTGCTTCTGTTTTTGCAAACCCAACAGTAACATCTTTATCGACTTCTTCTTCAGCTGCCTCTGTGAAAACTTCCTTTGACGGCAGTGAGCCATGCCTCAGTTCAATTACACAAACAATTCTTTATCCTCTCTCTTCTTCCTCTCTGCTTTCCATCTCCCGGCTCCACCCTCGTCTCTGCTGCCTCTTTCTCAACTCCCGCACTCATCAAAACACGCGCCTTCTTTTTATAACACACACACCCACCTACCCATTCACTCTGTTGTGTTCTTCTTCTTCAATCGCTCCAATTTTCCACCCATCGTTCTGCCGCTGTGTGGATGCTCCTATGTTTGAGGAGGAGTTCTTCGGGCAGCTGCTGGGAAGAAAAGAAAGAGAGGTCAATAGGAAGAAAATGAAAAATATGAACGAGAATGAACAAATGAATGAAAGAGAAAGAGAAAGAGGAAAAAGAATTGAACAAGAGAAATACTAAAAGACGGAGAAAGATGGAACTTTAATTAGAAAAGTTGATAGAATGATCCATTTGGAATCATTTGATGGAAGCAGAACATCATTTAGAGTTAAATATTTTGAAGTATAACAATTGTCTGGAAAAGTCGTTTCAGAGGAAGAGTTTTTATGTTCAATTGTTAAAAAGCAGGAAGCAGAAGCAGCAGGGGAGAATGCAATGAGGAAAAACATAAGAGGAAATGGGCAATTTATTGTCGAAGATAAAGAGGAAGAAGAGAGATAGAAAAGCGAGCTGAGCGAGCTGAATTGCAGCAATTCTGAAGCATGGAAGTCAGCTTCGTTGAAAGGCAGGCATGCTCATGACACGTATTCAGTGATTTCATCATCATTTCCTTCTTCTCTATCCTCGCAAATTCCATCTGATAACAATCATATTGTCAATGCTTTTCCTTCTAAACCTCATTCACTTTCACCTCCTTTTTCAATGTGATCTTTTCTCCTTCTTCCACCAACACCCCAACTTTCACCAATCAAATTTAGCATCCAGTTTCTTCTTCGTTATTGTGCTTTCCCGAGCCAAAATTGATGGCTAATTTAAGCCGCATCGAACGAGTTGAGTTGGAGAAAGCGATGCAACAGTAGATGGAGAAGATGCATATGAAAGACACAGAAGGAGACAAAAGAGCAGCTGGAGGAAGAGAATAAGAACTTTGAGAAAAAACGTAAAAAGCTCGAAGACTAGCAGAAGAAGGCTCTGGAGCAGGTTGAGAAGAAGAAAGATGCGTTTGTTTCATATCTGAAGAAGAAGAAGATTGAAAGAAGTGATTCATTTTTCAAAGGTTGTGCGAAGCAGAGGAAAGTGTGTATCAAGCAGAATGTTGAATCGCTTTCTTGTTGTTTGGTGGATGAAGGTTTTTCAAATTCGAGATGATCTGTATTTTGACAGGCAGGCTGTTCAATTTGGAAGCTTTGGAGATGTGTTTCACAATAAAAGCACATTTTCAGCTGCAGAAAAAGGAGAAAATGACAATTCGGAAAACTTATCCTTTTCAAAAGAACAACGAAAGAAGAAGAACAAGAAGAACAAGAAGAAAATTATGCTCCAAAAGAACAAAAACATTCGGAGCAAAAGCGAAGCGAAAATGCGAAGGCGTATTTCGATAATTAATTTGTGAGCTCATTTTGCTTCTTCTTCCACTTCTTTGCAGAAAATCATGCTGTTTGATGTATTTTTAGAAATACAAAGAAAATTTTCAAGAACAACAAACAAGCAAAAATGATAATTCTTCTTCTGCTTCGGCTTCTTCTTTAATCTCTTCTGCTAATAGAAGTGAAGCTGAAGTTTTGCTAAGCCTTCTGATTTTATTTGTTCTGTCTCATATGCTTCTGCTTCTTCTTTTTCTCTTCCTCTTCCTCTTCCTCTTCCTCTTCTTCTTCTTCTTCTTCTTCTTCTTCTTCTTCTTCTTCTTCTTCTTCTTCTTCTTATCCTTCCTCTTCCTCTTCTTCGTATTCCCTTTTTCAACTTTCTCTTCCTTATCCTCTTATTTTATCTTCATAACTCGATTCATCTTCATCTTCTCCTTCTCCTTCTACCCCTTCTTCAATTCCCCCATATCCACTTCTTATCTCTCTTTCTCTCCGAGCAAAGAATGACAGATTTCAAGGTGTGTCTTGTCATCTGTTTCTTCCTTAACACGAAAGCCTGAAAGCATCGATACGAAATGCTGAGGAGAGAGTTGATTGTTGATGCAGCGCCGAGTGAATCAACAGTTGAGGAGTCACTAAGAGGTGCCTGGAAGGATGACTCCGCCTTCTCATTTGAACGAGGCGATATTGAGTGCACTGGAGTTGGAGCAGATGAGGTTGCAGCTGGTGGTGAAAGAAAATATACAAATGGAAAGGATATTGCTGGTGTGCTGGAAGTTGTCGGCATGCACACTCCAACAGAGTTTGTCGAGCGAGATGGCAGTGAAGACGAAATGAATCATGCTGAAGAAGCTTATTGACTGATAAAACACGATGAGATGAGAATAACAACCCTGAAACCTCCGATAAGGAGATCCGTGGTGATGAGATGCTCGAGGGAGGAGCTGGAGCCATCGTCGAATAGGAGCACAGGCGAGGCGCACTGAGGGCGGAAAGGTTGTCGTGAGAGAGGAAGAGGGAGGAAGCGGGGAGAGCATGATGAGCAGGGCAGGTGAGGGGGGAGGGAATGGACAGATATGTTGAAGAGGCGAAGGGTTCCTAGGCAAGAACAAAGGAGTGTGGAGTTGAGGCGTACGAGCTGGTCAGCCGCTGAAAAGAGGAAGGAGGACACAGCTAGTTATCCGTCGAGGAGGGAGAAGAGGGAAGAGTGGGCAGATCCAGAGGGAGTTTTCTATTGAGCGGCAGATGTATAACACAGTTGTGGAGATGAATTCGCAGGGAGCAGGCAGGGAGCCGCACTGGCGGGCAGAGGAGCAGGTGTCCTGGTCGACGAATATCTGGTGGGCGCGGTAGGATGTGATGAAGGGGAGGAGGTCGACATCGAGGTTGGGGTTGGTGGGAGGAGTGGTTAGCGAAGTGGAGGTTGAAAATGAGAGGGGGAGGTGGGAACAGATGCAGCCAGCACGAATCCGCTGAGCTCATCGATGGCAAACACCACGCGCTAGAGGGTCAACTGTCTAATAGCGTCTGCCTCCCCCAAGAACACCCAGCTGCTCAATCCATGGGTCTATGCCTGGCCTCGCCGCCTCCGGCCTCGCTGCGATCTTTACACATCCCCCGTCTCCGCTCCCCTTCTCCTTACCTCCAATCATACACCCCCTGCACTCCACCACGCTGCTGCTCGCAGTGCACTTGATCTGTGAAAACATTATGCTCGCAACTTCGCCCAGGATTTCGAACTCGCACAGCACAGTATATAAAGAGCTTATTGTTATCAGCTCGAAAACCATCATCTCCACTTTCTGAAGTCATTTTTGCATCCTCAAATCAAGGTTGAAACTGAACCATGCAGGGCTGTTGAAAAATGCAAAAAAAATTATTCACATATCTGTCCAGCTTTAAAAGTGATTTTCGAAGAGGAAGAAATAGCACAGAGAAATATATTCAGAAAAATAATTGAATGGAATGTTCACCAAGCAAATTAGGCAATGCTAAAAAGAAAAACAGATGATAAAAAAGATGAGATCATAAAAGTTACGAGCTTTTTAAGTGAAAAAAGCAGAAATTCTCGTATTTATTTTCATTTATTCATTATTTCTTTGTAAATTTTTTAAAAAACTTTGATCAATTTATTAAAATAACTTCTTAAAAGTATTATTTATTTCCAAGCAAATGTCAACTACAAATTGTTGTGTATCTGATAAATATCTTGTTATACTGCTATATTTTTGCGTTAATGTTAATGTGAATTGTTAAATTTCAACGAATATTTTAAGATCTTCAATATTTATATAAAAATTTCTTTGCAACAACTTTATTTAACAGTTTTTTGCTTTAGACATTGATTGATTACGTATTGTGATTATAGTTATCATGCTTTTTGAACCAGTGAACTTTTGTTTTGTTGTGTTTATTGAATTATCGATTTTTTTGTATGATTTTTTATATTTTTTTTCAAAATATGAAATAAAAACAATTGGAAACAAATTAAAATCAACAAATAAATTATATAAACAATATATTAACGTATATTTTTGTATTATTAAACAAAAATAATTTCTTATCAACCCCACCCTTAATGAAAATTTTTTATGATCAAACGTCGGAATTTTTTAGGATATCAAAAAGAATCGCCCATATATTGTTTTAATACTGTTAAAACCGGATATAATCACGTCGGATATAATCACATTCGTTTATAGTCACATTTTTCAATGTTCCGTCATTTTTAACCTATTTTTCATTCATTTTCCATCTCATATAATCACAGGGCTGAAAATATATAATCGCATTTTTTATTATTATGGGTGATTTTTTCATTGAAAAATCGATTTTTTGATCAAAGATCTCAATTTTTCGCTTTTCAAAATTAAGTTTTAATAAGTCTGATTAAAAAGCATTAGCTTCTTAATTCTCGAGAACGAATGAAAATACAACTCCTCTTTCTATTTGGGGATAGAGCTCCGTTTTATGGGCTCAGCCGATCAATAATTATAAACAATGAGCGTACTTCAGCCTGGACTCGAGTCGAGTCTGAATTCCTTATCTCAGGATATCAGCGGACCTCCGAGCAGTGTGGGATTTACGCAATCCACCTCCAGCACATTTTCCTCATCAGCCGCGACTATTCCAACACAAAATATTGCAATGAGCCTTGAAAACGCATCAAGCCGAGAAGATCACAATGTTACAAACTTGCTCCATCCACCTTTCCAACAATCTTCAAGCTCTTCTCATCCCCAAATATTTCCAAATCCAACAACACTTGAGCAAAACCCAATCCATTCTCCACAAACGACGCAGCAGCAGAATATTCTTCAAACGATAGACACTTCGCAAGAACACCTGATGGAGAAAGACAATTATCAACCGAACTTCAAATGCATTTGTTTCTCGCTTTTCGGAGATAAAACAAAGGATTCAATATTCGAAATGCATTTTCCTGAACAAGCAGGCTCAAATTCCACAATTTACTCGAATTTCTCAGCACCTCCGTTCATTCCAGAGGCTATCCACCCAATTCAAAGAACATCAAATTGGTGCTACGACGCTCTAGAACAAAATGGATTCAAAATCGAAGAAAAATTGATATTGGCAATAAAAGCGCTTATAATTGGAAAAGATATGGTAGATAAGGGATTGGACCCAAGTGCAGTTTTGGCTGATTCTTTCTTTATGATGGTTAAAGCACTCCAGGAAGCGAGAACACAAAGGATCCAAGCAGTTTATGGGTTCAGAGCCGCAAGAACATTAAAAGAAGAAGATGGAGACCAATTGCTTTCCAAGAGGCAACTTGAAACGTTGAAGATCGCTGAGCCGAAACAAAAATTGCTTCCTCGATCGCAGGGATGGATCAGACCGTTCACAAATACATTCTCTCTTAAAAACCAGTTTTTTCGGACAAGAAGGATCCCATTTACAAGAAGAAAATTCAGTTCAAACAGCAGAAGAAGCTCCCAGAGAACCAGCAGAACTTGGAGCTCCAACCAATGGGATCCTCGAAGAAAGTTGGAGGAAGAACAAGACTCTTTCTCAAGAACTGGTCCGAAATAGGGACCAGGAGAATTATAGAGAAGGGAGCTTGTCCTGTTTGGAGAAGCAGAGAGGCACGAGACAAGCTGAAAAAGGAAGTCAAAGCAGGACATGGTTTTATTGGATCCCAGGAGCAGGAGAGGGAGTGCGAGAAGTGGATAACGGAAGCACTGGATTGTGGAATATTGAAGAGGATCAAGTTCGAAGATGCAAAAAGCCTGAGCAAACTGTTTTTCGTAAAGAAGAAGAACTGGAAATGGAGACAAATATTGGACTGCAGACCTCTGAACAAAGCCCTGAAATCAATCAAGTTCAAGCTGGAGGATCACAGAACTGTGGAAAAGTTGATGGAAAAGGGAGATTTTGCAACCTCATTGGATCTCTCTCAAGCATATTTCTTAATCCCTGTTCGCGAAGATTTCATCCCGTTTTTGGCTTTCAAATTTCATCAAGAAACAATAGCGTTTCAATGCCTTCCATTTGGAATGAAGGATGCCCCAAGAATCTTTACGAAGATCATGCGTTCAATAATAAAGCTGGTGAGAATGAAATGGAAAGTTCGTTGCATCTCTTATCTGGACGATGTCCTCTTTCTTCACAAGGACAAACAGAAGCTGGAGCAAATAACAAAGGAGGTTATGGATTGGTTCTCCCAACTTGGTCTGATGGTCAACAAGGAGAAAAGCGAACTTCAGGCAAAACAAAGATTCAACTTTCTGGGATGGAAATGGGATTCGATTCAGTCGACAGTGGCTCTGAACGAAGAGAGAATTGCCTCCATTGTTCAGAAGTGTTACATGGTACTAATAAACACAATGAAGAGGCGTCCAATCTCAGTCAAAAAATTTGCTTCAATTGTGGGACAAATAAGCGCTGCCAGATTTGTCCACACAGATGCATCATTACACATGACAAACCTTTATCAATGCCTAATGAAGAATGTCAACATCAATGGATGGAACGGACTATGTCGACTTCATTATGGAATCATTCCAGAATTGACATTCTGGATAAGCGAAGTCAGGAAGAGAAAACAAAGAACGCTTCAATCCTTTGGCTCCCCTCAGGTGACGATCACAACAGATGCCTCGCCATGGGCATGCGGAGGAAGTGTAAAGATATCAGGACAACTCAAGAAGATTTTTCACGTCCCTTTGAACAGAGTTGCTCAAAATCAAACGTCAAACTTCAGGGAATTACTTGCAGTCAAGATTGCGCTAGCAAGGTTTTCTCAGGATATCGCAAAACTGTCGGAAAGGAAGGTGTTGATATGCTCGGACAACACATCTGTAGTTTACAACATAAACAGATGGGGAGCAGGAAAGAATCTGCGACCTCTATTGAAAGAGATCAGGAAACTTGTGGAGAGTCAGGGAATCCAGGTCAAAGCAGTTCATATTGCAGGAAAAAGAAATGTGGAGGCAGATGCCCTGTCAAGACTCGAGCAGTCGGGAGATTACGAAATCAAAAATCAGGCTCTTCAGATGGCACTCAACTACCTCAGGATCAAACCGACTCTAGATGCGTTTGCCAGTGCAAAGAACAGAAAGCTGCAACGGTGGTGCGGGCCAGGCAGCAGATTATGTCAGGACGGTCTGAGCTATCCGTGGAAGGGCGAGGTGGTTCTTGCCCATCCGCCAATTCCACTGATCCTTCAGACGATGAGGAAAGCGTTGAAGGAGAGAGCGAAGATGATTCTTCTGATACCGGATTGGACGAATCAGATTTGGAGCCAGACACTTCAACTGTGGAAAAGACGATTCATGAGATGGAGATGTTCACGAATGATATTACTACCAGGGCAGGGTTTGAAGGCGAGAGGAGCAGCGCTTCCTTCAGGAGGTTACCTGGCAATAAGCTTTCCCTAGTCAAGAAGGCGGGTGAACAGTGGTTTGAGCACGGCCTACGAAAACTAAATGTTCCGGACAGCATGATAATACACATTAAAAATAGTGTTGCCACGTCAACATGGACAACATACACATTTGGATTCGCACATTTCGCAAACGCTTGGATCAAGGGGAATATGGGGGAGTTACCGTCAGATCCTGTGATTTGGGTGAGGAAGTGCTTGGACACTTTCATATGCTTAGATAATGAGGGTTTTCCTCCTCAGTGCTTAAAGCAAACAAGGTCCGCAGTGTCGCTATTCACTAGAAGTGCTTTCTCTTTCGATTTAGGAACAGTACCGATAATAAAGACATTCTTTCGATCTATCATGAGAAAGGAAAAGAAAAGAGCTCCGTACGAGGAAATATGGGATCCACAGGTCCTTTTCAATTATCTCCGAACTCTGTGGCCCAACGAGACTTTGAGCGTATACTCTCTGACATTGAAATCAATAACTCTGTGTATGTTATTCACTGCATGCAGGTTTTCAGAACTGGCGAGCATTTCAATGAACGATTCGATAATCTCTGAGAATGCAATTCATCTTTCAGTGCAATTGAAAACAAGACTCGCAAGATCGTTCATCACAGTCCCTAAACTGAAGGAGATCCAGTCAGATGTTTGTCCAGTGCGTGCGGTATTGGAACTTTGGAACCACATTAAAGTTTTGTATCCAGGAAGAGATACGTTCATAATAAACACGAGAACCGGATCAAGAATGTCAAAGGATGGTATTCGTAAACTCGCAAAGGAGGCAATGAAGCAGGCAGGAATCAACCCCTCGTTTCGGCCTCACACTATAAAGCATGCAGCTTTGTCTGCTCTCCTTGCCGCTGGAGTTCCGGAGGTTATGGTAGCACACTTTGCCAGATTGTCTCCCACAGCTCACACACCAACTAATTCTTACTTCAAAACAAACACTGCTCAAGCGATGGCCCAGGTTCTGACAGAGCACCAACCATTCCCACAAACGGGGTCTCAAATACAACCTTGGAGTGCACAAATAACTCAAGGATCTTCTTTTGCAAACATCCAAGCTCCAATCCAATCTGCAATAAACGTGTTTCCTGTTCAACATGATATGGTCCTTTCACCTCAACCACATCCTTCGCAACTGCATCAACAACAACCTCAGACGTTTAATTTTCAGCCCTCCTCTCAGTATTTTCAAAGCCTGCAACCTTCAAATTCAATTGGATTATCGCTGGCGCAACCACAAACTTTCAATTCCCCTCAACTATCTTTACAGGCAAATTGTTCCATTCCAACACAACAGCTTCCCTCTCTCACAGAACAGAGCATTGACATGGACATCGAAGAGTCGCAATCATCGCAGACCGTTGGAGAGGAGAAGGATATCAATAAGGAAAATGAGGAAGTCAAAAAAGTTGAAGATAAACTGCACAATAAGGAAAACACTTGTATAGATCAGGAAGAGGATTCGAAGCGATCATGTTCCCATTCAACTGTCAAGAAATCAAGAAATATTTGCACACGAACAGAGAGAGTGGTTACAAGAGCCTACGCAATATTAATGGAACAGGAGACACAAAACATGCCCAATTAATGATATCCCAAATAGAAAGAGGAGTTGTATTTTCATTAGTTCTCGAGAATTAAGAAGCTAATGCTTTTTAATTCGTTAGAGAACTAATTAATACACAACTCCTCTTTTCCCTCCACAAAGCGAAGCTTTTCCCACCCATGGAACTTACAGTTAATAAAACCTTTTCTTGCATTTTGAAGGTCTTCGTGTTTTGTCGTTATAAAAGAAAGATATAACTCCTCAGTGCAAATTTGCACAGCCTGTTATTGGACGCAAACTTTTTTATTCTTTTTTACTTTTTCATCACATCAGCAAACACCACAAATTTCACGTCACATTGATCGGCTGAGCCCATAAAACGGAGCTCTATCCCCAAATAGAAAGAGGAGTTATATTAATTAGTTCTCTAACGAAATAACATAATAAAACAAAAAAATTGTTATTTCTATTGAAAAATGTGTTTTTGTGAAGAATTTCCAAGAATTAAAAAATTGACCCAGAATTAATTGTTTCAAAAGTTAATTTTTATTTTTTTCTGTGTTAAGCATCATCGTGTCAAATCACAATCGGATATAGTCACAACAAGTTGTGTAAAACCCGATGTGATTATATCTTGTTTTGACTGTAAAATCGACTTCACAGAAATTTTTAACAAACTATTCATTATTGATTTTAAAATCAATTTATTAGTTGTTATTTGTGGGATACAATTATTTCCATTAATATTTGCTTTTTTGTTTCATCCATTTGAATAGACATTTTGATTTTTTGAACGTTTATTAACATTTCAACATTTCAATGAGTTGAAAAAACAAAAAGGTTAAAAGTCGTATATCTTGTATGATTTTTTGAAAGTTAATGAACATGAAAATTTTGATGTTATAATACTCATGAATGAAAAACTATATTCAAGAATTTGAACAAAATAATTGATTACATATGTTTTTAAAAGATTTTATATTACCTGCAATTTCAACATCAAAAGGCTTGAAATCAAAAACTCAAAATGATATTTATCATTTTTTGAATCAAATGACGAATCACGTTTTTTGTCTATGTTATTTTCTATTTTTCTTTTTGCTCATCTTTTTTTTTCCTCTTTTAGACATTGTAAGGAGAAGTTATTGTTAAAAAGTTTATATCGCTCGAAAACGGTGAGAATTGGCCGATGAACTATATTTCTGATCCTGATGTGAATGCTGTGTTTTTCTTATCGGAAAAGCTACCGATAGACGTTTTGGGGTATCTGAAAAAGCTCCTCGATGTTGATCCTTCGCAGCAGTCTTCGCTTCGCTCCGCACATTTATAATTATTTTTTTTCCTCATCTTCTTCTTCAACTGGAGCAGCACGCCGATCAACTTCGCCATTCCGGATGCGGAGAAGCGAAGAGAAGAAGGCAGCAGAAGACGATAAGCCATCATCAGCAACTGCGATTGAACCTTCGGATGCCTCTGCGGTGGCGGCGTCAAACTCGTCGGCTGGAGCGATGGACGACTTCTAGAGGTGGCTGGGGTGTATGAAAATCACAGATATTCGTTACTGAGGGAGCAACAGACGCTGTGGGGATATGCTGTGGCTCGGCGGAAAGTGCTGTATGGGTGTGTTGTGTGTGCCTACGATGTTGCGCTTTTGGCGATGCTTTCTGTTCCGCTGGTGGAGCTGCTTCCGTTGCTTGCAGCATCGGTGGGCACGAAATCGGGAAACAAGCGGATCTTTGCAGCGGCAGACGTGAATGCGTTCCCGTCGATCTACGATCTGTTTTACCCGTCGCTGCAGATATGGAGATCACAACAGTCGAGGCTTGTGGTGGTGAAGTGATGGAGAGAGAGGATGAAGTGTGAGAAGAAGGGGAGATTGTGGAGAAGGGGCTGTCGGCAGCGGGGCTGAGGATGGAGCATGTGGTTCTGTCACCAGCAGAGATTGCGCTGGCAGTTCTGGAGGATCGAGAAGAGATGAGGAAGTAGGAGAAGAAGGAGGAGGAAACAGAGACAGAGACGGAGAAGGAGATGAAGTTTCAGGAGTTCAACAAAATGTTGCTGAAGATCCGAGGCAAGGAGCGGATATTGAAGCGGACGAGCGTTCTAGTGGAGCTGTTGGACGAGAAAGACAAGATCATTTGGATGCAGCAGAGGAAGATTCTGGAGCTGAGTGAAAAATACAACACAAAGGTGAAGGAAGTAAAGGATCTGCAGGAGCAGCTGGTGGCCATAAAGGAGAAGGTAGAGTTGACTGATGTGGGGATTGAGAAGGTTAAGAAGCAGCAGAAGCAGCAGAGTGGGGTGGTGAGTGTGGATGACAAGCGGAAACTGATGTATCGGTGGTAACGCTTGCCACGCCTTCTTAGTTGGCCTCAGCGGAAAGAGGGATGATTCCGTTTTCTTCTTTGTTGATTCTGCCTTCTGGGTTTTGTGAAAAGCGTTATGAGAAGCTTGCAGCAATCATCAAAAAATGCAGCATTGCAAAGCTATTACCAAACTTGAATTGGAAGGTAGGTGAAGTGAAAGTTGGGAGTGGGATGAGTGTTGTGGGAAGCAGATAACGGTGGGTGGAAAGAATTTTGGCTGCGGTGGAAGTGAGGGATCGAGATCTGGGATCAGAAAAAGAAATGAAAAGAATGGCGTTGACGAAAGTGCAGGAAAAGAAGAAACACATGCAGAAGGCGCTGTTCAATAGATAACCGAGAAGCTGCAGACGATGTTTGCACAATTGAAGAAGGAGCAGAAGAAAATGAATGCGATGATTGAAGAGACTGTGCAACGACGGGCTGAACAGGCAAAGGAGTTGGAAGAGCAGGTGGAGTTGTCGAACTTTAGTGGGAGAAGGGAAAAAGCGGCAGAGGAAATAGGAGCAGGAACTGGACCTTTGCTGATGGGGTTGATGGAGATGTTGCGGCTTGTGTGAACAGTGTCAATGTCGATGGTGTAAGTGGAGTACGAAATGGCGCATGCGCTTCGGATTCAGTCCACAAGACAGTGGCCTGCACCAATGCAGCGGTTGAAGATGATAATGAAGGAATGGCTTCAGCTATTGCTGGTGCGGAAGCTATCGATAATCAGTGGAGTAAATAGGGACAAGATAGCGGCAGACCAGGGTGGGGCAGTCTTTGGTTGGAGCGGGTGTGTAGAGTCAAATGTTTGAGGGCTTTGTGTATATATGGCTGCAGGAGAAGCATTTAGAGCAAAAGAAGAGTGAAGCAGTGTCGTGTGCGATGATACGTGGTGGGGAGCTGTTCCGGAAGAACTTTACAGAGATGAAGCCGTTTGGGGAATTTGTGAGGGAGGAGTTAATTTAATGTGAATTTTTGTTTTTGTTACAGCTGGAAGGTGATTGAAGGGGTGTCAGAGAAGAGATAAAAGTGATTTTTCGTAATTTGAGGGAATAAAGTCGGAGAAGAGGTGTGCAGATGCATCAATGCTTCTGGTGTTTCTACTGAACAACTTCTGGGCAGAAACAGCTTCCGGATATTTGCGTTGAAGCTGACCGGAGAGAGCCTCTATCGCAGTCTTGGAAATATGAGATTGTTAAGACGATGAGATGGTGCTGGACAACTGGGAATGGGAGCTTTATACATTATCGAAGGAAGCGGGGGTAGGAATTGGGCCAAAGTAACGAGTTGAGACTGTGCAGTTAGCGGTGGAAATTTGAGAAGGGTGCAGGCGCTGTTCCAGTTGGTGCGGCTGCTGGAAGGGATGGTGGGGCTGCAGCTGCGGAGGTTGTGCAGTCGATGGCAATGAAAAAAGAAGGGGAGCGTGTGCTTGTAGATAGATAATGAGGGATGAAGCTACACAAGGCAATGACATTGAAGATGGAGAAAAAGTCATATTTCGCAATAATTCATCATCATCTGTTTCTTCAGCGCTTTGAAAACAAATTCTGAATGGAAAATGATGGAGATAAACAATGTGCTCCAATCTTTTGGCGGATATTGGATGTGATCAATCATCAAATTTTCAAAACAATATTTTCATCAGCGTTTTCATCTCGTCGTAACCTTTTTCTTTTCCTTATTCTTCCTCTTCAATCTCATTTTTCTTATCTCATTCAATTCCTTTCAAACAATATTTTGAAAGAAAAATTTTCTTATAAACATTGGGAAATATTGTCTTCTATCAATTTATTTTCCATTAAAAAGAAGGAAATGGAGGAGAAGAAGAAGGAGAAGAAGAAGATGAAGAAGAATGTGAAATGGACGAACTATTGCAGAGAGGCAAAGGTTTTGCTGTCCCAGCATGTGATTATAAGCAGGGCGAGGAAGGCGGAATATATGACATTTCAGGAAAATAAGATGAAGAAAGGGAAAGAAGAAGCGAAGACGAAAGAGAAGGAGATGAAGAAGGAGGAGGAGATGAAGAAGGGGAAGAAGAAGGTTCGAGAACAGAATGGAGAAGAGGAAGAGGAGGAGAAGTGGTGCACCGTCCATTGATGGGTCTGTTGCTGGCAGTGCATTTTTCTTCGATGTGCCATCGTCTGAGCAACTGTTGTTGTTAGCGTAACTGTTGTTTGTGATTGAAGAAGAAGAGGAAGAAGAGGGAAAGAAAATGAAGAAGAAGAGGAAGATGAAGAAATTCCCACTACAAATTTTACTCTCCAATTGAATCTCCGATAGGCAGAAATGCCACAGTTTCAAATGTTTCTCTGAGAGAAGGTAAAAAGGCAGAAATATTCAGAGGAAAAGGTTTTGATTGAACTGTTTCTTTCTTTTGAAAGAGAGAAGAAGAAGAAAATGAGGAAGAGGAAGAAGAAAATGGGGTCAGTGAGGAGTCGAGCAAAAAAGAGCGGAGTAAATGAGGTAAATTGTTGCGATGGAAATATTAGACTTCGATTTATGAAAAGATCTTCTTATTTGCCTTCTTTTATCCTCCAAAAATGTTGTTCAATCATCTTTACCATTTTCATTCTCTTTCGCATTCTTTCTCCTGCATTTCAGTGCCTCAAAACTAGTTGGCTTTCAATGTATTTCTATTCACCAACTGCATTTCTTTCAAGAACTTTCTTCCAACACTAAATTCTGCCCTGGAATATCTTCATTGGAAATTCTCCTTTCTATTTGTTCCTTCTTTCTTGCCAATCAACTTCTGTTGGGCATCTCCTCTTCATTGCTCTGTTTTAATATCGACCTCCTTCTCTCTTTGTCTTCTATCCCTTTTCTTCCTTCCTTTCTTCTTTCTCTTCCTCAAACTTTTTGATGTTGCTGTCTCGAAAGATTCTCACTCATCCCTCTTCTTCCTATTTTTCTTGTTTCTCTTTTTCTTCCTTTAACAACACACTCCAAAAATGAAGAATTCAAAAGGAAAGAGATTCAATCAGTCAGAAAATCGAGATTCTTCATAGACGGAAAAGTGAATTTCGCAATAATGTCATTCAAAAGACGAACAATGGAGAAAGCACAGATGAAATGCAAAAACATTTACCAGAAAGTGAATTCGACATTGATTGTTCAGAAACCAATGATGTTGAGAAAGAGGAATTAAGAATTAATGCATGTGCATGATGATAGAAACAGAAATTGCAACCAAAGTGATCGTGATAAATGTGAAGATGTTGTCAGAATAAGCCCTCATGGTGAAGATGATGACGACAATTGTTTTCTTAGAATCGTTGCTGATGAAAAGCAAGATTTTGATCTGTGATCTCATACCCCATCACCTTCATCTTTGTCTGCTTCTTCTCTTTCGCCAGCATATTCTTCCTAATCCAATCATTCCTCCAACGCAATCGTAAAAAGGCCTTCTTCTTCTTTTTATTATTATACCTTTTCAGCAGAATTCCTTCTTCCGCACAAGCAGAGTTCTGCTAACTCTTTCCTTTCGTCTGCTTATCGTAGTCATTTCATCAACATTGCAATGAATTCTTTTTGTTTGTATATTGTTCTGTTTTAGTCCATTTGCAAAAAGGATGATTTGCTCTCTTCCTCCTCGTCTTCTTCTTTTTCGTTTGCCAAAAGTGTTGAATGCGAAGAAAGTTTTGTATTTCTGTTTATTTCATCAATCTTTTCTTCTTGTGAACAAGGATCTGCTCCATTTATTTCACTCCATCTCCAACTCTTCCATTTTCATTCAAATTGTTTTCTCTCTCTTTCTCTCTCCCATTCTCTCTCTCTCTCTCTTCTTCATTCCTCTTTCACCCGTATTATCAAATAGAGAAGAAGTTAAAAACTGCTCACAAGCTTTCCTTCCAAACACGATGATCCACCAGCGGTGCTCCATTTGCATTTTCTCTTCTTTCCCTTCTTTCTGCTTCTTCTTCATCGCGTTCTCTTTCTCTTTCGTTTCTTTTCTTTCACGCAAATGTAGATCTCATCAACCGACGAAAACCACTCATGATTGTTCTGTTGTTTCGGCTGAGCTCTCCCATGTCATCCTCGCTCAAAATTACCCTTGTCCTTATTTTCCTCTTTCCATTGCCAGTCTTCCTCATCATCCTTTCATCTCGGTTGATTCATGAGAAATTCCTCCATAATTCGTTGAATAGAAGTCAATTTTCGTGGAAGCACAATGCAAAAGCATTGCATTCATTTATCACGCTTTTATTCTTGTCTCACAAAGAATGCATGAAAAGGCGAAGAAAAGCAAATGAATTACTTCTGAAAAGAGGTTAAAACATTCAATGAAAAATTCTCCTTTTGACTTTTTCATCATTCTTCAATATTTCCCGTTCCGCGGATAAAGAAAATACGTTTGTTGTATTTTGATTTTGATAAAGTGTTTAATCTCAAAGAAGATGAAGGGGAAAATGTTGATAAACATTTTTGTGCTTTCTTTGATGAAGAAGAAGATGATGATGGGAGAATGAGAAAGTGGAGAGAAGGAAAATCAGAATGAGGTCTTTCATGTGAGTTGGCTGGCATGTTGCGGAGAATTAGAATAAAAGGTGTTTCTTGAATATGAAGAAGGCGAATAACGATAACAGTGAAAGAAAGAAATTGATTTCAGGCGATGTGGATGAGAAATGAGAAATGAATAACAATGTTAGAAGATGAATGGCATAAAGAAGTGTCTGAAAAGTGTAATTGAAATGATCTGATTGATGGGGAAGAAGAAGATAATGATGATGCAAATACCATCTGGTAGTCAATCTCCACTATCTGCTTCAAATGTTCCGCTACTGAATTTAATTCCAATTAAATTGCAAATAATAAAGTGGATGTTACAGAACGTGCAGATGAATTTCAAGATAAAAATATGAAAAGGAAGAGGAAGAAGAGGAAGAAGAGGAAGAAGAGGAAGAAGAGGAAGAAGAGGAAGAAGAGGAAGAAGAGGAAGAAGAGGAAGAAGAGGAAGAAGAGGAAGAAGAGGAAGAAGAGGAAGAAGAGGAAGAAGAGGAAGGGGCATTTCTGATGGCAATCTTTCTTTCCTTTCGGCTGACATTGACGGATCATTGGAGAACATGCCTGTCTTCTCCAAGAAACTTTCCAAATTAGTTGCAATCCTTTGTTATTTCATTCATTGGAATGAGGAAGCATTCATATATGATTTCTGAAAAGCATCTTCAAATGCTTCATTTTTTTCGAACAATGCTCAAAAGGACAGCTTTTGATAGAAAATTCCTAATATGTGCTTTGGCTGTGCAAAAACAGAAGGCAAAAGATGAACCAGAAAATAATATCCAAAAAAGATGGATGATTGCAAAGCATAAGGAAGGAAAGAAGACACTGTGAATGAAATACTCTGTTCTGTTTATGTGTCTTATGGTGAAGTCGAATTGAGTGTACAGAAGCTGGATTTGCTTCTGGTTATAAACTCAGTAAATGTAGCTGCATCAGTTGCACTGAAGTATCGATATCGCATTTGGCTGGTTGTAAATAAGAATATTCTATAATGAATTTTCTGCTGCAATTAGAGGAGTCGTTGAATTGCACACTGTTTTTTAAAATTCTGAAAGATGCTCTGCCATTGAGCATGACAGTAAATTGATTGAATGATCAGATGAGATAATGTTGGTGCAGATGAATATTCGATATATAAATTACCAGAATGATTTCTGTTGCTTGAACCGAAAGTGGGGTATTGATCCTTTTGTTAGGATTTATTTTTTTGCCTTCTCCGCCTGTGAGAACAGAGATGACGAACAAAATTAAAATATATCTCCAAATTGTTTATTATTTGGCATCCAATTCAAAGTGCTCGGAGATATTTTGTAACTGTGTTTGTTGGCTAAAAAATTCATTTCTTCGTCTTCTTCGATTTCCGTTTTCAATCTTCCACCATTGTCTTTCTGTGCTGTTCATTCAAATCCTATTTTTATTATCTCTATCTCTTTCTGCCTTTCTGCCTTTCTTTCTAAGTGAACTTTCATCATATTTTCTTTTTTCTTCAGAGTCATCTAATCCCTGGGGTTTTCAACATTCTGAATAAAAATAAAATAATCACTTCAAAAAAATAATATATCAACAAACCTTCTTAACATTCTTATAAGCAGTTTTCTGTTTTTTTTTTTCGTTAGAATCCGTTTTCCTCCAACAAGTATTAATTATTCCTTCCATTTTCAAGTGGTTCATCATATGATTCGCAAATAATCCTTTCCAGAAGTAATTTCTCCATCAAATGCATCGATTTCTTGTTCTTCTTGGGGGAAATGTGAAATTTATGATTTCCTTTCAATTCCACTCTCATTATCCATCAAAACAGATTGTTTTTCTTCAAAAAATAATATCTCCTATTTCCTTCCCAATCCCTTTATCATCCACACTTTCCATATGAATTTGCTCACCCAACTCGATGCTCATCCTTCATAATGAGATATCCAATTTTTATTCATTTTTGTTTATTTTCATCCTCAGTGCTGATGGAAACACAAAAATTGCTCACACAAAAAACAAAAATATGAAAGAACAAACAAATTTCTGATTGTGTTCACACGGCTTTTGTCCAACGAAAGCTTCTTTAAAAGCATAATCATTTATAAATTTCCAAAAGCGAACTGTAAGGGAATGGTTGTTTGATGTGTTTTGAAACATTACTTAAAATATTGAGCATGATCATGGAAAATGTAAACTTGCTTAAAAAAAACGTTTTTCCAATCTTAAAAAATAATATATTTTTTCTTTTCATTCGTTTTAAAATTTTGGTTTAAAAAAATTAAAAAAGTTTTGTTATTATAGTGAATAAATTAAAAATATAATAATAATTTGTGCAGCAAACTATTCTTTCTTATTATTCATAAAACCAACTGTATCAAATAAGCATTAAATAGATGAATTGCACAATTTTTGTGTAATTGTGAAATTTTTGAAAAAATTTGAAATTCGTATATGTTATTTTGAAATAATCAAGTAATTTTGAAATTTTTCAGAAAAATTGAAAATAAGGTAGTTATTTTAAGTTTCACCAACAAATTTCAAGTTTAATTGAATTGTGGGAAGATCTGTATTTTTCTCCTAAAAATTGTGGCACTCAAAAATAGTTGTTAATTTATCTCATCTATTTATAGAATATTTTATGAATAATTTTCTGAACATTCACCAACAAATTATGCGATATAAATCATTTTTCGTATTTTTGTGATAACCGAAAAGAAAAAATAACAATATTTTTTGTTTAATACGATTATTGAAATGTTTCCATGAACAATAAATGATTGTTATTATACAAAACATTTCAAATTTACAATTTTAAATGTTCAAGAATTGCTGAATTGCACTTTCCTTAAAAAACATCAAAAATAAATGAAGAGAGCAAAAAAGAAATCAAAAATGTTTCAAATATTGATTTTATGCGCAATAATGAATATTTCCTGGAGAAAAAAAATGTTCCTGTTGCTTGTAAAATAAGGCAAAAAAACCGAAAAAGAAAATCAAGTTAGATTTTGATAAAGCATATTCATAATACAACTTTATATTCAATATTAACACTATTCAAAGCTTTTTGCAAATCTTATTGTTTCTTCGTTTTCCTCATATTCTTCTTCTCAATGTATTTTAACTTTTTATCTTCAAAATTATTTTGATCCATTTCTCTTGTTAATTACAATGTAAATTTCATCGCCTCCTTTCTGCCTTCCAAAAAAATACATCAAAGCCTAATCCTCTGTTCTGCTTCCACTTGAATAACTTCACAAACTCCATTCTATTAAAAATAACTGTTTCAAAAGAAGATTCCATCTGAAGAATCTCTTCCCATCCCCCACCACTGCATCGTTTTCTTCTCTCCATTTCCTCCAAAATATCAACGCCTCTCCGCCACGCATCCTCCATCTCTTCCACAAACGATGCAAAATCTATTTCACTTCATTTTCCATCGTCCTCTTTCAAATAAAATAAAAAATAAACAAATCTCCATATTTTGCCTCTCTTTGGTGCAAGACACCCTCTCATCGTCAGCACCTCATCTCGATCCATCCCTGTCGCGAACCATCTCCACACCCTCACTGCAAAGTGTTGCGCCTGATGTTCCTTCTTCTCATCTTCCTACGCTTCCGCCTCCAACACTTGCCCTGCAAATGCCTGGCGCGGCCAAACTGTCCTTTCAATAAAAAATAAAAAAAGATAACAAAATCTCTCTCACTTTTTTTTCTTCAATCCCACTTCTCTTTCTTATCAAACATAAGCCCACAAATACTCTCCCTCCAGCTCCACCTCATATGCATCCTCTCTCTCCCTACATTTGAAAAAAAAAACAATCCCTTTTCCATTTCTTCTCCATTTCCAATCCATCTCTCATCCTCCCCTCCGATAAGCATATTCCATTCGCTTCACGCATTTTCCACTCCTCCATTCCCTCCTCAAACCACCTCCTTCACAACAAATTCCTTTTCTCAAATAATAAACGCAACTCCAACTCCTTCCAACTCACAAAAATCAAAAAAACAACCCCTCCAAACCTCATCCATATCCATCCCCCGCACATCCGTTTTGCCTCTTAAACACACAAAAATGCCTCTTTCTCTCCCCTCTAAAAAAACATTCTTTTATAGTTCCATTCTCCTTTAAAACCCTGACTCCTCCAAACTCTCAACTCCATCACCCCACACCATCAATCTATTCTTTTATTATCACATTGTTTCCATGTACCCATTCAGCCACGACACATCGAGTTGTGCCCCTTTTCTTTTGTTGCTCTTATTCGTTATGGAACATGATCAAGCAATGTCAAATGCTCAGAAACTTTCAACGGGGTCAGATTCCGAAGCTAAAACAAAAACAGGTTGACCAAGTGAAATATTTCCAGTGAAAAGGTTGGGTATTACAAAAACGATATCTGTTTGATGGAAGATGAAATTGTGCGTTTTGATTGATGGAATGCTGGGGAGCAACAATATTTTCGATGGAAATGCAGAATTTTTAATGTATGTATTTTACATTGTTCTATTGATTGCAAAGACATTATTATATGAATTTTCTCCAAAGTCGTGATTCAGACGATTAATATTTAAAATCAATAAATTCTAAGCAGAGGAGAACAGCGAAGAAGAGAGACAAACATTTCCTTTCATATATATCAGAGCCTGAATGTATTTTGTTACAAATATTCATATTACTTATTTTGGACTAAACATGCTCAATGGATAGAAATATGATGAAAATGAGTTTTGCTTGAATAAAGAGCAAATGGATGTGGAAAAATGGTGGCATCAGAAAATTATTTTTTATCAATGATGATTATGAGGCAATGTCCGAAGAATTGTTTTGAATGGATATTTTGCAAGAAATAAAAAAGAAGAGAAGAAAAAATATAAAGAAAGAGGAAATAATGCTGTTCCTGAAGCTTGAAGACAAATGAAGGGAAACAGCTGTTTTTATTGTTGCAAAAACTTTGAGAAATTGCAGAAAAGACGCTGTGCTGTTGAAATACATCAATGAGATCTTTTTTTTTTTAAAAATTTCTTTGTCAAATTTTTTTTTAAAGAAATCCCGCAAAAAAATATTTGAAATTGTATTGAATATCGTTTATTGTGATTTTATCCCAATTGTTTATCAAAAAACAGTAGTGAAAAAAGGTTTTATTTGAATTATCTTTAATAATCACAAAAAAATATCTTTTATTAGTCTTTTCAATTTATTTTAATTTAAAAAACATAAGCGTATTTTTCGATAAAATGTTTTGAAAACTTCATGTATAAACATAATATATTTTTTCACAGAAAAAACTTGTCCACCTGAGTTATTGCAAAATTCCCCAAAAAATTCAAAATTTCCATAGACAATTTCAAAATTATTGGGTAATTTCAAGATAACCCAAAATTTTTGAAATTTTTTTTTATTTCACAATTCATCAAATATTCACAAATAAATAAGCATATTTCGAATTTCGCTATTCCAAGTTTCTCTTTTGAATGCATTTTTTACAGAAAAAATAACCATAACACAACTCTTTTTCGATGTGTTCAAGATGCAATTTCGAAAAAAAAATTTTTATAAATATATTATTTGTTGGTTATTTTCGAATGGGCAAGTCACAACTTTAAGTAACATTCAGAAACTCGTTTTTTTTCGGATTTTTTGTGATAGAATGATTTAACATCAAAAAATAAAACATTCTAGGGGTGAATTTTCCATTTTAAGAATACTTTTTTTCGATAAAAAAAATCAAATTTTCGAAAATATTATGGTTATGATCAAACAAATATCTAATAATTTAAATAAAAATCAACTTTTTAAAAGAATTATTTTCATAAATTTTATATAATTCTTAGCTTTCTTTTTTTATTATATAAAAAGAAAATAACATAAGTTCTCAATTCATTTTTATATTTATTTTTTTCTCATTTCATCTTGTGCAATTATTGAAACACACGTTTTTTGTGTGTGAAAAAGTGATTTATAGATTAAAACCCTAACCCTATTAATAAAAATATGTACAAAAATAAAACGCAAACCTTTAAACCTAATATTTCGATTCGAAGGAAAACCCTAAAGCAGAACGAAACCCAAGAAGTTCATTTTCACTACACCATTTATTATTCAATATTGTTAAACTAATTATTCGAAATTAATAAACTTATTATTCGAAATTAGTAAACTTCTTATTCAAAATTAATAAAATTCGGTATTTTTTATAAAAAAATTTTTTGATATAATATGATCACTGGCCGATTGTCAGAAAGTGATTAAAAAGTTTTGTTTTTTCATTATTCTTAAAAAGGATGAAAATTGAACCTTAATTTTTATTATATGTGAATAAATTAGAAAAATTTTGATATTTCAGAAAAAAAATTATCATCCTTGAAATCGAATAATTTTCAAATGAATTCACCTCACATCGATAAATATTGCAAAATTCAATCAAGAAAAGTTATTCGCATCAGTTTTTCAAACAAAATACTAATATTTTTCGGAACTGAATAAATCTGCAAATACACTTTAGAAAATCTTTAATTGTTTTTTATTGTTCATCTGAGTAAATTTAAATTTCAAGAACTTTATTTGATTGAATTTTGCAATATTTATCGATGTGAGGTGAATTCATTTGAAAATTATTCGATTTCAAGGATGATAATTTTTTTTCTGAAATATCAAAATTTTTCTAATTTATTCACATATAATAAAAATTAAGGTTCAATTTTCATCCTTTTTAAGAATAATGAAAAAACAAAACTTTTTAATCACTTTCTGACAATCGGCCAGTGATCATATTATATCAAAAAATTTTTTTATAAAAAATACCGAATTTTATTAATTTTGAATAAGAAGTTTACTAATTTCGAATAATAAGTTTATTAATTTCGAATAATTAGTTTAACAATATTGAATAATAAATGGTGTAGTGAAAATGAACTTCTTGGGTTTCGTTCTGCTTTAGGGTTTTCCTTCGAATCGAAATATTAGGTTTAAAGGTTTGCGTTTTATTTTTGTACATATTTTTATTAATAGGGTTAGGGTTTTAATCTATAAATCACTTTTTCACACACAAAAAACGTGTGTTTCAATAATTGCACAAGATGAAATGAGAAAAAAATAAATATAAAAATGAATTGAGAACTTATGTTATTTTCTTTTTATATAATAAAAAAAGAAAGCTAAGAATTATATAAAATTTATGAAAATAATTCTTTTAAAAAGTTGATTTTTATTTAAATTATTAGATATTTGTTTGATCATAACCATAATATTTTCGAAAATTTGATTTTTTTTATCGAAAAAAAGTATTCTTAAAATGGAAAATTCACCCCTAGAATGTTTTATTTTTTGATGTTAAATCATTCTATCACAAAAAATCCGAAAAAAAACGAGTTTCTGAATGTTACTTAAAGTTGTGACTTGCCTTCGAATGCTTATATGTGGATAAATCATTTAGGATAATGAAAAAAATATAATCATAATCAAATAACAAAAAAATTGTTTCAACCAATTATTTTAAATATATTTATGATCGCTTATTTGCTCGGGATGTATGAAAGGAAAGCATTGCAAAAACTTAAATTTTTATTGTTTTTTGGAAGGTATAGATTATTAGTTTATTATATTTTAATATTTTTAAAGAACAATTGAAGAGATTGAAGCATGCTCCGAAAAAAGATCAAAAAAGAATTATTCTGGATCTTATTGAAGCTGCAAATGATATTTCGAAAATATATTTTGAAGAATCAATGAATAATTATTGCTTTAAAATTATTTTCGACTTTATGAAGAAAAACAATGGATTAAATCAACTTTTGCTTCCATTCCTCAAGCATGTAGGAAAACTTGCAATTTTTTATAGAACTTCATTTAGTAAAGTTTATATTGACATACTGCATAACTTATTTTTGGCTGTTTGGAAAAACTTTGGTGATTTTTTGGGAATTTCAAAAAATCTTGGGTTGCAAGAAAAAGCGGCTCTTCTGTTAGAAACGATGATATTACTATATGGCCCTGGATTTTTTGTGCAAGATCAATCTCAATTTAATGCAATGATGAATGTTCTTAAAATGGAAATACAGCTGTCATGCGAAAGTGAACTTGAGAAAGAAAGGCTCGAAGATGCTTTATTATCATTGCGCGTTGCAGAATTTGATTGTATGAACTTCAATAACATTGTGCACGCCCTCATAAAATGGCAACTTTTTTTTGATATTTATACCTGTAAATGGTGATATTTTTTCAATCTAGATAACACGATTTTTTGTACGCCAGCATTGCCAAAATATATGATTCATATTTCTCATCATCTTAGTTCATTGAACATGAAAAATGCAATTTTAGTTGAATATCTACATGTGCTATCTCAAATGTTGAAGGATCAGAAAAAGTTAATGAGAAAAATTGCTGGAAATATTGAACTGTTTCAAGTGATGGAAATGAAGCTAGATGAAATTAAATTGTCACTTGCTCAATTCAAACTTAAAGATACAGAAAATTGGATAGAAAACAAGTTAAAATGGATTTTGGACGAATGGTTGTCTTTGTTATCTTCGTTGCTGAAAATATCACCATCTTTGATAAAAGAGCTACTAAAAAAGCAATCTTTATTATCTAGCATTGCTAGTTTTGTTGAGCATCCGTTTTACCTCACAAGTGCAACTCAAATAAATGCTATCTCTTTATTTGAAAGTATTGTTAACAGTGGAAGCATTTTAGCACCTGCCATTTTGAGTGAATCTTGTTTTTTAAGAGCCATTCTTAAGTGTGAGTGCAACCTATTTCCCTGTATTACACCAATAGACACAAACACCTTTTGGAGCCAATTGCTGTTAATAATATTTGAGAATCCTTTTCACCTGACTCGCGGTAAATCAGGAACAAAGGCAATATTTAATAACATTCTTCGCGAAGAAATGGAAAATGAAGGCGCGTGTGATTGCTGTTATGCAGAGTTATATTTGAAAGTTCCGTATTTCCTGCGAAGCAGCCTGGTTCAAAAAATTAGGAGTATTCTATTTTGGGTGAATCTGAAATGATTTGTATTTATTAATTTTTGGACTAAACAGTAAAATTATAAGTTTAATTTTTAAAAACACTAATAATATTTTAATAAAAAAAAATTTTTTTAATAAAATGAATGTGGTTGATAATCTTTTTATTTGCAATTGAGACGATTATTAGACATAAAAATTTGTTCATGAAACATTAAAAATTAGCACCTATCTTTTGGATTAAAAGAAAAAAAAACTTTGTGATCAGTAATAGAAGAAATTCAGATAGATTTTGTCAAAATGTCGTGTTATGCAATAAGTGGATTCATTTGATCGTTTAAAGAGGTTCAATTGATTATTAATGATAATCTAGTGTTGAAACACATTATCAATGATTGCATTTGTAAAAGAATGCATCTTTTTTGAAATTCCATAAAAACTCAAAGAAATATCATCATATCCTTCTTCTTCAAACTTTTCGTATATTTCTCTTTTTATTATTTTTTGTTTATGTTCCAATTTTTCGTCTTTCGTCTTTTCGTTCAATCTATTTGTAATTACGAGTAAAATTTTCAGGCATTGATAGCAAATATCAAAATGTAATACTGTTTGATGAATGTCTTCAAAAATGACATCAACAGCTCTGCATCTCAGCAAATATTCTGCATCCACATAAGCCACTCGCATTATACTTCCGATGAGGCAAATGCAATTGTTTCTAATATCTCTATGATTCTCATTTGACACATCACACAACTTCACAATGCACTCAATCAATCCTTCATTTTCTTCTCTCAAGTATACTTCATTAAAGTATTTCAAAAGCAACCTCAGCCATCTTTTTATAATCCACACTTCATTCTTTTCTTTTTCTTTCCTTTCTTTTTTCTTCCAATTCACATAATTTATGAGCTCTTTCAATTCTCTTATTACTTCTTGAAAAAAATGCAAATTTTCTAGATCTTCGCTTGCAAATTCTTTGCCTTCATAAAAATTACAGAATAATAATGACAAAGCAGATTGATATCCGAGATGTGTTAGATTATGATTCAGTTGATGACATTTGATAATTTCCGAAATTTCTCTGAAATGAAAAGAACTACCAACAAACTATTGCACAATTAAAAGTTCTCATAAATATTAGCAAATTTCTATTTAAAAGCTCATACAGTCCTAACTTGAAGATAATGCATGTTACTCAAAGAAAGTAATGCTGCTTCCGCTTCTTTTTGTGTACTCTCACTTTCTTCTTTAATCAAAGCATTTTTTAGAAGGCAACGTGAACAAATCGTAAGAATTTCTTCTGGCAAAATATCATTATAATTCAAAAAATAACATTCACTAAGATCAATTAACAATTTTTCGTTCTTTTCTTCTTTTTTCTGTTCTTCATCAGTAATCATCTTCTCAAATCTTTTGCACAATAAAGAATTTTGAAAACTTTTACTCCACATATTTCTCAATACAATGTAATATCCTAAATGCTTCAACAACTGAAGCATATTATCCAATCTCATTTTTCTTTTCTCTATCAATTTGTTCATTTCATTATACATTTCCGAAAGAAATTTATTTCCATGGTTTTCTTTATTCATTTCGTCCATCAAAGTCCTCAAGTCATCAAAAATCTGTTCTTGTTCAGTGCTTTTGAAATGATTTGCCTGATATATCATTTCTTAAAAACAAATATTTTTGAAAATGTTAATTTATCACTTAAATAAATAACCAGCCTGAAGCTCTTTTCTTAACCATTTGCATGTTGGTTTTTTGAACAGCTGCATTATTTGAATTTAAATGCAAATTTGAATGTATTTCTCCCATATAACATAAAGTTTTTTAATGTAATATACGAAAATTTTTGTTGAAAAACAACAATTATAACACTTTCAATCCACACCACTTAATAAATATATAAAAATGGGTTTCATTCTAAATTTTGACAAAATTTTCTTTATTATTTTCTTTTTAAAAATATTTATTATTTATATATTGTTCATTTGAGTGCCATTTTTGATATTTCAATAACTTTATGTGCCAAATTAATAAATACTGATTCATTATGAAATAATTATTACATAAAAACATGAAAATCAAGTAAACGTTCCAAATATATTTTCACATCAATAGAAAATACATCGAATAATTATCATTTTTGAATATTTTACGTAATCAATATATTTTGATAATAATTTGATCTTCCTGTAATTTTCTAAATTCTTTTTTGATTCATATTCAATTTTTCATGTTTTCAAAACACAACAACGCACTATATTTGATAGCGAGCATTTGGATTTTTGAATTCTTTATGAAAGCTTTTATTGCACATTAATAACACAAGACTATCTAGTAATTGAAATAGATTGTTCAAAAATTTCACAAAGCTCTGTCTTTAACTGACTTTTGTTTAGAATAATTAATAACAAAAAACATTCCACATGAATAAAGCAAAATATTTTTTCATTTCTTAACACGGCTCAGTAAAAGAGCCTTCATTATTTGCTGATCCTCTTTTGACATATAAGGTAAATGTTCACTTCTGATATTTAAAAATGGTTGAAACTGCGCGTCTGTTACGGAAGCTAAAGCTTCTTGTAAGTTTTTCCTCTCAGAAGCAATTTTCTTTATATTTCGAATTGTCTGAAGAACTTGAGATATCACTAAATCTCGAGAAGCTGCAGGAGCAGATCCAGAATTTCTTCCGGGCTGAGCGGACTGGCCAAGAGAAGAAGATGAAGGACCAGCAGACAATGCAGCTGTTGTTAAAGCAGAAGGCGTTTGCGAAGCAGAAACAGACGGAGCTTGCATTTGCAAAGACTGGGACAAACCAGTCACAGAAGCAAGAATCAGCGCTGGTAGAGACGGGTGCATTCCTATCATTAAAAGTGACTGTAGAATAGCTTGTGCTAATTGAGGATACTCAATCAGCAACTGTCTAGCTTGTTCAGGATCTTGAAGTATTAATCCCTTATTAGAATCAATAGAACCAAAAAAATATTTACTATATTCAAATTATAGAACAATACAAACTTTAAAATCAGTAATAATTGAATGCAATTGCTCCAATGTGAATGTTTCAAGACCTTCTTGAACTTCTATATCAATCTGAGGATGAGAAGCAGGAACAAAACCCATTCCATGAGCATGCGACATTTGATCAGATTGCAACATCATTGATGAAGTTGAAAGTCCAGAAGAAGGTATCGCAGAAGAAATTGCCCGAGATGCTGCAGTTCGTTGCGAATAATTAATTAATAGTTTTCTCCCTCTGAATTCATAGTTGCTCACTATATATTTTAATTAAAAGGATAAAAAAATATATGAATATACAAACTATGTTGACGAGCCGATTCTGCTGTAAGTTCATCTTTGAAAGAAACAAAGCAATATCCTTTTTGATTTTGTGGATCTTGAGTCATCCTATGAATATGTGAATAAATATGTCTATTAATTTTGAATAAAAAGAAAATCAAACTTTATATCTGTGACTGTACCACACTGCTTGAAAAGATCATAAATTTCTTGCTGAGTTGCATCATATGGAATATTTCCCACTGTTATAACAATATGTTTTTGAATGAAAACACTTTATCAAATATTCATAAAAAAGAAAACAAACCATAAAGCGTTGCCATCACTAAATAATATATTTTTTAGAATAATGCGACGCCAACAAAAATATAATCTTCAAACACTTACACACACACAAAAACAACAAAAATCTAACTCGATCTTGGCTTAATTTTTTTTATTTTTTTCTTCATGTGGCAAAAACGATATTATCCATATGTGCATTCTTTGAAAATAATAAAATTTTAATTTTATTTCAAAAATGACTCAATTTTCATTGAATCAAGAGGTTGTGAACATTAATGAAATTATAGGATGATCAAATCAAAGATGTCATCACATTTGACAACTGCTGCTGCTCAATCTGTTTTAGCTGATGTATGATATGTTGCAAATTATATTGATGCAGAATTTATTTTATCAATAATTTATTCACAGGGACGCCTTCCTGAACCCAAAGCAATTTGGGACTATTTCCTTGCAATGGTCGAAACTCCGCGTGGCTCAGGATTTCCTGATCTTCCAAGAGAAAAAATTATTGGCTTTGGAAAAGAGCTTGGTTTGGAAACCGAAAGAGATGAAGCCGGAAACGTTATTATCAGGAAACCAGCTACACCAGGATATGAATCTCGCCCATCCGTTTGCCTTCAAGCCCACTATGATATGGTTACAGTTGCCGCAGAAGGTTTAACTTTTGATTTCACAAAGCAACCACTTGTTCCACGTATTGTCGAAAGCCCAGACAAAGCTTTTGGACAGTATGCACTTATGGCAACAGATACATCACTCGGAGCTGATAACGGAATTGGATGCGGAATTGTTTTGGCTATTCTTGCTGACAAAACATTAAAACATGGACCAATTGAAGGATTATTTACAACTGATGAAGAGACAACAATGTACGGAGCCACAAACATCAAGAAGGGATTTATCAAAAGTCCATATTTGATCAATGTTGATTCAGAGGAAGATTGGAGAATTACAATCGGATGCGCAGGTGGATTCGAAGATGAGTTAACATTACCACTTAAGAAAGATAATATTGAAGGAGCAGCAATTCGTATTGAATTAAAAGGATTGCAGGGTGGGCATAGCGGAGTGGAAATCCACAAAGGACGTGCAAATGCCCTGAAACTTCTTGGCCAATTGATCCATCAGACAACTCTGCACTGCAACTTGGAAGGAAAATTCGGATTGCAATACTTTGTTGGAGGAGATAAAAGAAATGTTATTCCACCGAATGCCAGATGCGGAATAGTTGTTCCAGCTGCTTCAAAAGCTGAATTTATGACTGAATTGAAGAAACAAGAAGAATTGCTGAAACAAGAATGGAAAACAATTGAGAAAGATATGAAATTTATTGAGACTGAAGGAGCAATCGACAAACATGTTTCATATGATTATGAGTCAACCCGCAAGTTCTTGGATGTTGTTTTGATTGCACCACACGGTGTTATGAGAATGAGCCCTGATGTTGAAGGTCTTGTGGAGACTTCAATCAACTTCTGCAAGGCTGTGCTTTGCGACAAACCAGAATGCCACGCTGCTCGCTTCGAATTCTTCCCTCGTTCATCTGACAACGATTACATGCCAGTTGTTCACGAACAATTGAAAGCACTTGCACGCACTGTGGGTGCAAACATTACTGACATGCCTAACATCTTCCCTGGCTGGCTTCCCGATACAGCTAACCCATTGCTTACTCTTTCTGTCGAGACCTACAAGGAAATTCACGGAAAAGAGCCTGAAATCTATGCAATCCATGCTGGTTTGGAATGCGGTATGTTCCAAGCATCACATCCAGGCCTGAAATGCATCTCCGTTGGACCATACATGGTTGATGTTCACTCACCAAAGGAGACATTATTTATTGATACCGTTCCTGGATCATATAAACTTTTGACAACAGTTTTGGAGAAAATTCATTAAAAAATTTAACATTATTTTCTTTGGAATGCAATAGTCTTTCTCTTTGAGAGCGTAACGGATTGTTCAATTTATTGTGTTTATTTGACTATTTTTCATGATTTGCTTCATGAAATTCCAATAAAGTAATTGTTTAAGAATAAGTGAATCTTTCTGTTTGTTCGCTTGCGTCAATTTGAATTGTGCTTTTTGATGCTGTTATTTTCGAAATTAATTATTTTATTTTTTTCATTCACCAACATCGTTGAGAGTAGTTTCCTTTGGTCTATTTTTTTCCTAAAAATTAAATAAATTAGAAAATGGAAAAAAAAATAAAATAAAATAAAAATAAAAAATAAAACACACTTTGGTAGTGATGTGAAACAAACAAACAAGAAATATAAAGGATTCATTTTTGGATTATTTATTCAGCAGATTAATGTGAGGTGAATAAAGACAAAAAAAGATGAGGGAATGTGATGAATTTGAGAAGCAAATAAAATGGTTATTATACATTTCGCTTGTAAAAATTATAACTGCATAATGAAAACACTTCTGAATGAAACAATTTGCAAGTGCATAGAAAGAAATGCAACAAAGCACAGATAAAACAAGTACACAAAATCACGAAGCAGAGAAAAAGAATTGACTTTTAGTAGAAAGAAAATAGCTTTGTAAAAAAAAAGAAATAAACTTATTAAATAAAAAAGCGATTAATAGCAGAAACACAAGTCTGTGATAACTTTGACAACACAGAAAGATTCAGATGAAAGACACACTTCGAATTTGCTTCTCTTATCATCGCTGCTTCACATTAAAATCCATAAGTCAGTCTTTCCCTTTTGGTAATCTTTCTCTTTCTGTAGTACGGCTGCTCGCAATCCACCATGTCTGGTGCCTCTCCAATCATCGGCGACAGAAGCGTTCCTTCTCCTCCAAACAGCGCCCGCTCAGCCTCAGCCTGCGCCTGGTATGACTCCTTCTCCCGGCGCCTCTTCTGCTCCTCCATCTGCGCTGCAAGCAGCTTCCCATACGATTCAGTGAATTGCTTGTGCTCCTCCTCCATCAGCCTGTCCATCTCAAGCTGCGCCGCGTCTTCTGCCTTCACCAGCTCGGTCTCCTTCTCCATCTCTTTCCTTTCGTCGTCTTTCTTCTTCTCTGCAGCCGCCAGCTGCTTGCGATAGTCTTCTGCCAGCTTTCGTTGCGTGGCCAACTTCCGCTGCTGCACTTCTGCCTCTGCTTCTCCCTTCGTGAATGGATCACCCGAAGCCTCGTAGCCGACGATACCGCTGTCGTACTTCCTCTCTTTGATCTGCTTTTCAAGCGCTGCCTTGCGCTCTGCCTGCATCTGCGCGTCTCTTGCGAACTTCTCGTCAGCTTCCCTCTCCAACTCCTCTTTCATCAGCTGTGCAGTTATCAGCTCTCTCTCCTGCTCCTTCTCGATCTGCTCCTTCTGCTCTTTTTTCCGCTGGTCCATCTGCAGCTGCAGCACGCGCCTCAGCGTCTCCTTCCGCGCTGCAATTATCTCAGGCGCTTCGTCTTCATGCAGCGTGAACGGGTCTCCTTCGCTCGGATACCCTACAATTGCAGGCATCTCCATCCGCTCTTCGGCCATCTGCCTCTTCAGAATCAGATCCTGCTCAGCAATCTTCCGCTGCTTTTCCTCCTGCTCCCTCAGCGTCCGCCGCTTCAAATCTTCAATCTCGATCTCGCGCGCACGTGCTCCATATTCCCTTTCTTCTGCTGCCTCCGCTTCTCTCTGCGCCTTCTGCTCCACAATCTGCTGTTCCAGCGCCCTTCTCAGCTGCGCTTTCCTCTCCTCCGACACCGGCCCATCCTCCGGCCTCCGCGCAAAGGGATCTCCCATCGGGACAGTCCCCGTCAGAAAGGCATCCTGCCCCGTCGACTGCAAATCCCGCGTCTTCTGCATTGCCTTGTCGTGGTTGTACCTGTCCATCTCGTCTCGCTTCATCTGCGCTATGCGTGCCATCTCCTTGTCGCTGTCCAAGGCAGTGCTGTCCTTCTCCTTCGCAAACTGCTGATACGCTTCATCGTCTGCTATTTCCCTCAGCCTCGCTTTCTCCTTCTCTGCAATCTGCGTCGCCCGCGCAATGCACATCGAGCACATGTTTGGAGCAGGAAGGCATTCAGAGTAGCGGTGGCATATGCGACAGATGCGATAATCCAGCCCTTCCACAGGCTTCAGCGTCTGGGTGCCGCCGAACGAGCGCAGACTCAAGATCTGCTGTTTGGGGGGTACATAGCGACCTTGTGTTGGGAGTGAAGATGAAAGAGTGCGTGTGTTGGTGCATGTGTTGGCATATGACGGAGAAGTTGCAGAAAGATCAGGATTAGAAAGAGTTGACGATGCAGTGGAGGAAAGAGGAGGGTATGTTGACGTTAGCGACTGGATCTGTTGCTGTTTCCTCTGAGGAACACGGACAGATGGCCTTTGTGGGTTCTGTTGAAATGATCCTGAAGCGTTGGGAGTATAACCCGAAGCATTCATCCTCCCACTTTGCCACATATCTCCTTCTCTCTGGGCTGTCTGTGTCATGCCCTGGGGCTGTCTTCTTCCTGACCTCCGCAGACTAGCACCAAAGGCGTCAATCTGCCCTGTGGAGTCTGATGACTGAGTGTAAGCAGACTGATCGGATTCTCCAAAATTTGGAAGAGATGTTCTGGTTCCGCTTCTTGTTGTCGATGAAGTTGAGACAGCGCGCCGTTCTGGGCGGATGTATTGAATCTGCTGTTGCTGCTTATACCGCATATCCTGCTGCTCTCGTTTTGTGAGAGCACGGGGTTTTGGTGCGTCATATGGATTTGTCCACCTCTTTCCATCTCTTGATCCTCCTTTTGAATATGGCCTTGTGCTCACTCCACTACCCATTGTGTCATCCCATCCGTCAGACATTCTGTTGCTAGCTCTTCTGCGAGTTGTTCCTGCAGCAGTGCTTGGATGCGTTGCAGACATATCCAATCCGCGCTCGGCCATGTATTGGCGTCGCATTTCAGCAATTGGGCTTCCAAAAGATCTTGTAGCTTGGAATTTGTAAGTGGATTCTGTATGAGGAATTAGTTCACGTGCGCGAAGAGAGTTGTTTCCCTTGAATGACATTGTTGCTTGAGTTGAACCAGCATTAAGTGTAAATGTTGCAATGCGAAAATCAAGCCTTATTGAACGCTTTTGATGAATTGCTTGCCCCAATCCAAGAAGAAAATATTTATATCCCTGTGATGCCTCTTCACGTGTTACTCCACAAACAGCTCCGACGGCAGAAAAATTAAGAGGAACATGAGGAACATTGCTTGTGTCAAGCACTGCAACCTTAGTCGTAACTCCATGAGCTCCAGAAAACGCAGCACTCATGTGAAATGTAGGTCGGCGATTGCACAATGCTCCTCTTGTTCCAATATCAGATTTTTCAACAGAAAAGGTGAATATTCCAAAATCTGGAAATCCAACTCCCTTTTCATGGAAATTAAGTTTAAAAAAAGAAGCAATTAATAACATTCCATCAACAACGAAAAATACAACAGAATAATAAAAAAAATTTACATCAAACTTTTCCTTGTGACATGGAAGAATCCAAAAACTGTGTGCATCCTTCCCAAACAGTTAAAATTTGAGAAGATGAAGGAGCCCCTTTCATTTGAGAGGCAAGTTCAGATATTTCAATTCTTGTTGCGGTCATATAATGAAATTAAGTTATTTACAAGAGATAAAATAGTTTTTTTGTGATCCGATACTGTTCACCCATTATATATGTATTTGACAGAGTTTTTTTTCTTCCACCACTTCAATTTTTCATAAGTCATTCACTTAAAGTGCAAATGTGTGAGTAAAAAAGCAATCCTTAAATGAAAATTATTGTTTCATAATTTTGATTCTTTGAAAAAATTTGTGTTGATGCTAATGCGAGAATAATTCTAATTAAAAAGTAATGCAAAAAAGCAATTGAATATAAACGCAACCATAGAGAGAAACAATTGTTCATATTTTTCAAATTCAATGATCTTGTTCTTGTAATATTTGTGCGGATGAACTAAATTCATCTGAGAAATAACTGCAACCAAACTGTGAAAATGATATCAACAACTAGCCAATGCTTACAAGACAAATGAATAACAATTTTACAAATTCCATGACTTTGAACATAGCCAACGAGTGTTCACCTTCTTGCTTATGGAATAAAGCTTTAGAATTCAATCAAGTGAAGAATCCCATAATGAAAGCACAACAGAAATGGGTATCTGAATAAATTTCAATTATTGCACAAGGAAAACAGTTAAGTTAGAGAAGAAGAAGAAGAAGAAGAAGACTGTTCTTTGTATGCAGAACTCACAGTGACATCTTCTTCACGAAATAGCACTTGGCAATGTTTTGCCAGCTCTGATGTACTTCTCCTCAGCTCTTCCACCTCCTCGCGCGATTCCAAAGGAGATATAAGTGTCATTGCTTTTGTCCCTTCAACGTCAATAGCCTTTGCTTGTGAGCAAAACTTCGCTTCCCGAAGATCGAGCAACTTTAGGACTACGCAATGAGAAAGCGCTGTTGGTATCAACTGAATGCTTTTCGCTCCAAGAACACACCCTCTCATTTTCAATTCCTTCAAAATAACCCCAGAATTTGCCTGCAACGCTGTGAATATCGCACAGATGCCGTTGTCACCTGTTTTTGAGTCAAACAGAGAATTCCCCGACAGGTCAATAGATGTCAGTGTCTGGTATTTTTCACTTGTAGTGAGAATCTGAGCCACTTGAAGGGCGACCAGTCCGGTGAGGCCATTTGTCCCCATATTAATTTTTGAAAGCGTTGTGTTCTGTTTAAGTGCATCTGTTATGGCAATAGCTCCTTTGTCGTTGAGTTCATTCCACGAAATATCTAAATCCTTCAGTTTCGTGTCATTCAGCATTCGCCCAATGTCGCGTCCACCTCTCTCCGTAATTGAGTTGTGAGACAAATTAACTTTCACTACAGAGGGAGTGGATGCAAGAGCAATAAAAATATCTGTTATATCTCTATCAAGAAGTCCATTATTTGACAAATCAATCTCGGTTAGACAAGGAGAAGTTAAAATTATTTCCGAAAGTTTAAATCCTCCACCTTTCAATCTATTTTTCAAAAAGCATAAGTTATTTTAGGAATAAATTATTTATCCTCATACTGATTCATACTGATATTTAGTTGCATTACTCTGATAGAAGGTGAAGTTAAAAATTGTTGCAGAATTTCAAGGCCTTCAACACCAATTGAATTGTTAGTTAAAATTAATTCTATAGTTTGCTGATATATCTATAAATTATATGTTGAAATGAATTAAATATGAACAGATATCATGAAACGCATGCCAAAAGCGCTTCAAGAACTGCAGCTAGGCCTTTTGTTCCAAGTCCTTTCATCGATAAATCCAAACTAGGATTTCGCAAAGATTCTTTTTGAATTTAATAATTTGAAACTGTTGAATAAATAACATACGTTTAATATGAACCGATGGAAGAATTTTCAATTTTTTACAAGCTTTAACATATGCTTCTTCAATATCCAAATCTCCTTCTTCATCTCGTATAACTTAATCAATTTAAAAAAAAATACATTTAGATTTATGCAATATTCAAAAATTAAAAAAAATACATGTTTCGTTGAGAGCTGGATATTCCCATGTTAATGATCGCGAAGTTGAAAAAGATTGAGATTCTGACATAATAAGTAATTAAGATACAACAAGAGCAGATTCAATAAATTGTCGAACACAAGTATCAACAATAAAAACAGAAGAAAAAAATAAAAATGCAAATATTGGTATTCTAATAAAAAAATATTATGATGTTGATCAGATTAACAAATGGATTCACTTGCACTTGACATTGATCTTTTCAGAAAAACACCAGAAATCGTTAGAGAGTCACAAGAGCGAAGATTTAAACCAAAGGAATTCGTCGATGATGTTATATCTTTGGATGAGCAATGGAGACAATGTTTGAAGGACTTTTTTTTATATGTCTTAATATTTTCAATATATTTAATATGTTATTTTGCAAATAACAATAAGTGCGCTTTCAACTTGATCAAAAAAATCGCGAGAAAAACGCTTTGGACAAAGCAATTGGACAAAAAATGAAAGCATGCAAATAGTGTTTTTTTATTGTGATAACTTATCATTCTTCATGATTCAAATAAATAAGGCAAAAGAAGATGCAACAGAAATGCGGAAGCAGTCACTTGATCTCAAAGGAGAAATTGAAAAGCTTCACAAAGATATTGCAGAAATCGAACCAAAACTTGCAGCTGCAGTGAACAAGATCGGAGCAATTGTTTCACCAATTGCTCCTGCTTCAAACGATGAAAATGACAACAAAGTCTTGAGGATCAAAGGAGAAATTAGAGAAGGTGAAGGACTTCTTTCTCATGCAGATCTGATCAGAATGATTGATGGAGTTGAATACAACCAAGGTATTATAAATTTTTATTGTCTATTTTTTATTTATTAGCACTTTTTATATGATTTGGGAAATTTGAATAATTAGCACGCGTTGTTGCAGGAGAGCGAGGATATTATTTGAAAAATGAAATGGTGCTCATGTGGATGGGACTTCAGAATCTTGGAATGCAATTTTTGCGCAAAAAAGGATTCACTCCATTGCTTCCTCCATTTTTCATGCGTCAGGAAGTTATGCAAGAATGCGCACAATTGGAGCAGTTTGATGAAGAACTGTACAAAGTGACTGGAGAAGGAGATGACAAATACTTGATTGCAACAGCTGAGCAGCCTCTTTCTTGCCTGCATAGAGGAGAAGGTATTCATCCTGGACGTCTGCCATTGAAATATGCAGGTGTTTCTTCATGCTTCAGAAAGGAAGCCGGATCACATGGAAAAGATCAAGGTGGCGTGTTCAGAACACATCAGTTTGAAAAAATCGAACAATTTGTGTATGTTCTTCCTGACAAAAGCTGGGAAATGTTGGAAGAGATGATTAGCAACTCTGAAGAATGGAACCAACAAGTTTGAAATAGATGCCATTCATTTTCTTTTATTAATGCCAATTATGCTTTTGATATCTTCAAATACTTATTCACAAAAAATATTTTATACAAAAAACTATTCACAATATGTCAACTTTGTTAGCTTGGACTTGCTTATCGTGTTGTTGCCATCGTTGCTGGTGCACTGAACAATGCCGCAGCAGCCAAGTATGACCTTGAGGCGTGGTTCCCTGGATCCAAGGCTTTCCGTGAGCTTGTTTCATGCTCAAACTGTGTGGACTATCAAGCTCGCCGTCTGGGAATTAAATTAGGACAGACTGGAGGAGCAGACAGAAGTGAAAGGAAATATGTTCACATGCTGAATGCCACTCTGTGTGCTATTCAAAGAACAATGTGCTGCATCTTGGAGACTTACCAGACACCCGAAGGAATAAAAGTTCCTGAGGTTCTGAAGGTTCGCTATACAAAAGATTTTTTTTTCTTCTTTTTAATGTTTATATTTTCTTAATTATCCCCTTTCTATCCCTTGTATTATGCCCCTTTTTTTATTTTGAATGCTTTCCTTTTTTTTCCACCTTCTCAGCCATTTGTTGGTGCTGACCTGATTCCATATCGCTTCACAAAGGCACAAGTTGAAGAAATGGATTTGAAGAGCAAGAAAGCACAAGCAGGACAGAAGAAAGAGAAGTAATTCAAATCATTATTCATTTTGTTACAAAAGAATGAGATGAGTAACTGGAACATTTTCACAGCATTCTGCAATGCTTATCCATTTATTCATTTTAGCAAATTTTTGCATCAATTCTCACTTTGTTTGAGTTGCTTTGCAAATTTTGATATTATTTAGTTATTTTCATTCATTTCAGAGATAACAGTATCTCCAATAATTATTATTTAGACAAATGCCTTTTGAATTCACAGGAGGAAGAAAGATTGAAAATGAGTTTGTTTAGCAACACGCAAGTATTTTAAGAACACGAAACAACAAAATGAAAAACTAGCAAATTTGTGAGGAGATGTCATGGCAAGAGGAAGAGTTAAAGATGAAAAATAGACAAATTCAGAAAAGATGGAACAAACAATTGAAAACAAAAAGCGAGAAAGAATAAACAAGAAGTGACAAGGTAGAGTAAAAATGTTAAAAGGATTACAAAGATGCTTGCGAAGAATAAAACATCAATGCTCTTATGATTGTGTTGTAGACAAGCAATGCTACTTGAAATGCAAACACATTCTTAGAGTTCATATTTCTCATCGCTTTTCCCTTTCTTTGCAGTGGCTTTTTCTTTCTTTGTAGATATATCTTCATCCACATCAATTTCTTCTTCGTCTTCTTCATCTTCTTCGAACTCTTCTTCCTCTTCCTCCTCCTCCTCTTCCAGAAGCTTCTTCCTTCTTGCCTCTTCCTCCAGCTCCTTCCGCTTCCTTTCAATCATTCTGTCTTCTTCCTCCTTCCTCCTCTTCTCTCTTTCCTGCCGAGAGTTCAGATTAGCCACTCCCATCGGCTTTGCATCTCTCACATCTGCCGATCCAGACTTCTTCTTCTCGCCTTCCACCTCTGCGCGGTGGAACGGATCCCATGTAACAGCTAAATACGCACGATACTCTGCCCAGTCATCCCCAATGAATATTTTATCGAAGAGTGTGCCGCATTTTTCTTGGTACACGTCAAACCCAACATATCTGACTTTCGAGAAGTGGTATGTCTCTTTTTCTTTCTCAAAGAGCGGATTGGGAACCAGCGGAGGCTCCCATGGCCCTTTGTATTTCGGGTTGGGGATGATGCGAGGATACCACGTTCCTTTGTACAGGGGATTTGCTATTCTGCGTGGCTTCCATTCACCCATCGTTGTCTCGTTCCAATCCTCAGGCTTCACATCAGTTGGGTCGTCAACAACCATCGGCTGATCCCAGTCGGCTGGCTTTCTATCAGATGGATCGTATATCTCCATTTCGTCTTCCCAATCGTCAGGTTTTTTCGCATTTGGATCTGGAATCAGACGAGGTCTAACAAAATCAAATTCTTCTTCCATAGGAGCTTTTCTTTCCAACTGATCGTTAAGATGAATTTCATATGTCCAATCAGGATGGATGATGAAAGTGTATAAGTATGTGTTCTTATCTGGTGGGCAAGCGTGATGTGAGCGCAACTCAAAGTTTCGGTTATTATATCGGATAAGAACACGAAGCATGTTGTTCAGTTTTCCGTTCCAGTCTGGGCCAAACATCAAATAAAATGGGGTTTGCGTATTTAGTTGCTCCTGATCAATACCCTCTGGGAACAGCTTCAGGTAACCACCTGCAAATCTTGTTTCTTCTTGATTTTTCACTGTAAATGCTACAATCAAATCTTTATCCTTTGTAGAAAAAGTTTTCCCCATATCGCAACTGATTTGATAATATTTTTTATCTTCAATTGTCGATAGACAGAAATCAAGCTCCTTTTTATTGTAATATAAAGGTATTTGCCATCCCCATTTCCCTTGAAGTCCATCTTTTTCATAATATTTTCCTTCTACCCATCTAGATCTCCATGTGTCTAAAATGAAACAAATAAAGCGTTTTTAGATTTGGAACAATAGAGTTAGAAAAAGATAAACAATAAAACTTAAAAACAAAAGAAAATCAAAGAATATCGCAAACAATCAAATTCTTCAGTAAAATAAACTTCAGTGAATGTTGAAGTGATCCACAGAAAGGCTATAAGAAGAGAAATCATGGTAAAAGATTGTTTCAGTTAAGATCTAGCCCATTAACTTATGATTCAATTTTTCTTGATGAAAAATTTTTAAAAAATGAGCACATATCAAGATTATCAAAGACATGAAAGACAGTTGTACGTATATGGGTATATTTACATTGTATTATTAACGAGGAAATTTTTTTATATAAACGTGAATCATGTTTTTCAAAAAGAGAGAATTCTCTTCAAAAACTTGGTGAGTGTAAAGTAGTCATTTCAGGTTTATCTGGATGTGGAGCAGAAGTTGGTATTTGATCTTTATTTGTTAGATGATTTATCACTTTATATTAATATATAGCAAAGAATCTTATATTGTCTGGGATTGGTAATGTCCAGCTTCATGATTCAGAAGTTGTAACCTGGGCGGATTTGTCAAGTAATGTATTTTCTTATTATTTTAAACGCATATTTGTGATTTAAATGCTTTAATTGCAACTTTTTTTTTATTTTATCCAAAAGTGTTTTCTTGAGGAATCTGATATCGGTAAGAATAGAGCTGCATCATGCTTTCACAAATTTTTAGAACTTGGTGAGCAATCACAGATATCTTTTATTCAAGAAAGAATTATTTCAAAAGAACTTCTAAGTCAATCATCAGTTTGAAATCATCAAATTGTTTTTCATGAAAAATAATTTTAAAATTTGTTCAGTGCTTCATACTTTGTGAAGCAACAGAAATTGAGGCAGTTAAGTTGAATGAGCTATGTAGGGAAATTAATATTGATTTTATCTACTGTTGTTCATTTGGCCTCTTTTCAAAGATATTTGTTGATGTAAGAGCTCAATTCCAGAAAGATAGCACAACAATTTTTAAGCATCATCGCTCGCTAAAAGAAGAATTAAAGCAGCCAACGATTACGTGCTTTGATAAAAGTCATAATTTTGGAAGATCTCCAACACTTTTTTCAGCATTTAGAGCAGTTGATGATGTGCTTGTGAGGAAAAGAGTGAGAAAGAATGAGAGAATTGAAGATGCCTGCGAACTTGAAGAAGCATGCAATTTAGCAAGTGATGGGTCACATGAGATGAGCAAAAGAAGGATGCAAATTCTGAATGAAGAAGATTTGAATGAAATTAAGCTGCTATCAAAAACCATCTTCGAAACAACATTCTGTTCTTCGATTTCTGATGAAGAAAAAGAAGATATCGTTCATGGTGGTACAGATGTTTGCGCTACCTGCAAATCTGCCTCATTTCATTCTTTAAATATATCGACTTCTAATTTAGCTTCATTCTCAATTACTTCCACATTGAATTCTATGAATTCGTCAAACAAACAGATTGCATCAAAGGCTGAAGTCAAGACGAGCAAGCCAATTTTAATAAAGAGAGGATACAAAATTGAGAATTCATATCCACAATCTTCTTCAACGTCATCTTCAGAACCAGTTTATCTCTCATCTTCTGAGAATAGCACATTGGATGATCAAAAAGAAGTTTTTCAACGAAATTACAGCATTAATTCATATGATTCAGACACTGTGGCATTATTCATTCACTCATTGAATGGTCAGCTTTCGCCTGTTTCCTCTGCCGTGGGTGCAGTGGCTGCCGAAGAAGTCGTAAAAGCGTTGACTGGCAATGGAACTCCTCTGACGCAGTGGCTGTTTCTGGAGCATTCTCAGAGTTATGAGAGGTTAAAGCAGATGGTAAAAATAGAAATAGATAATGCACTTCCAACATGTGAAGGGAGAACTTCAAATTCTTCTTCTTTAAGTGACTTTCTTATTTCGCTGCCAAAATCTGAGTTTCTTCCTCTGAACTGCCGCTATGACGGTCAGATTGCTGTGTTTGGACGCACTTTTCAAAGAATTCTGTCATCTCTGTCTGTTTTTGTTGTTGGATGTGGTGCAACTGGAGGAGAAGTGCTGAAGCAGCTTGCATTGATGGGCGTTGGCTGTCCTTTTCCAGAGGCAAATGAGAACACTTTTGATGAAGTTAAAGACGGAAAAGAACTGTTAGGTGAAGCAGCCGAGATGGAAGAGATGAATAAAGAATCAAAAGATTTACTGTCGCAGACTTTGAAGAAAGGAAAAGTGATTATGACAGACATGGATGGCATCGAACGCTCAAATTTAAGCAGGCAGTTTCTGTTTAGAGAGAAAGATCTTCATAAGTCAAAGGCAATTGTAGCTGCACAATCTATTCTGTCAATAAATCCATCAATTGCACTGCAGACATACCAGCTTCGCGTTGGATCTGAAACAGCAGACATATTTAATGCCTTGTTTTGGAAGAATGTTGACATCTGTTTCACAACATTGGATAATTACGAAGGAAGAGAATTTGTGAGTTCTTGTTGCGTGGTGCATCGAGTTGCGATGATTGATTGCGGAACTTTGGGAACAGAAGGAACAACACAAACGGTTGTTCCGTGGGTGACAGCTCCATACAGTTCACATGGAAGAAGCAGAAATGTCAGGAAAAGAAGAGGAGAAGGTAGAAAAAGCAAACAGAAGGAAGGAAACAAACAAGAAGAACTTGAAGATGGTTCAAAAACAGGATATAATGTTGTGACTGATGAAGATAATTTGGAAGTTCTGACAATGAATGAAGCAGAGGAATCTGAAAGTGCAATTCCAATCTGCACACTACAGGAGCATCCATATCTCATTCAGCACACAATTCAATATGCACGTTCAGTGTTTAAGGAACAGTTTTATGATAATATTTTGCTTATTCGCCAGTTCTGTGAAAACACAAAGCGAATAGCAGACAGACCCAAGCAAGCCAATTCTTCAACTGACAGTGCAACTCCTTCAGCGGAAATAGGATCCTCCTCAAGTTCTGACTTTCATATGCAATTAGCGTCAGATGCAGATACATCGAATGAATTCGAAATCCAAAGAAAATTGAAACTTCTAAAATTATTGTCTGATCTACACCCATATTCTGCTGCAGAAATTCTTTCTCTTCATCCACCTTCGCCTTTTTCTTTGTCGTTTGACGACTGTTTAGTTCAGTCGATGTGCTTGTTTAAGGAGTTGTTCCATGACCAGATACAGCGGCTTCTTCAGCGTCATCCGCTGGATGAAATCGACTCCGAAACAGGAAAGTTATTTTGGGGAGGCACTCGTTTTGTTCCTGTTCCAATCGAATTTGACTCAGAAAACAAACTCCATCTCCAGTTTTTGATTACAACTGCATTACTAAAGGCCAAATGCTTAGGCATTCCTTTCAATCACTTTCAAAAACATGAAAAAAATGACTTGGATTGTCAACGTGGAAAAATTGATGAAAAATTATTCAATCAAAAGAAATGTGATGAAGATAATATGTTTGATCAAGAAAAGAAATTGTACTTTGGAGAAGATGTGGATTGGGAAGGCAACTGGAATTGGGGAAAAATAATGGAAGTTTTGAACAGATCAAAAGATGAAACACAAATTTCAACAGTTTTCAGAGAGAAACATGTTGAAGAAGAGTTGGGATTATTATCAGAATGCATTTTAGCTTTTAAAGAAAATCAATTGAAAGTTGAAGGTTCTTCTGTATCCCCACAACATTCACTTGGTTCGATGGATTCGCGCATCTTTTCAAATATTCTTATTCCAGCACCGTCTGAAAAAGATGATGATGACAAGCTTCATATTGACTTTATCTATTCGTGCTCATCTTTGAGAGCAACTAATTATTCCATCCAAAACATTTCTCGGCTGCATACAAAGATGATTGCCAGGCGCATAACACCTGCTGTCTGCACAACCACTGCCCTTGTCTCGTCACTCGCTTCTGTGGAGCTTTTTTCATTAGCAAGCTTCGTTTTTGACAAATGCTTGGAACAAATGCAATTCAGAACAAAGAATGAGCTTTCAACTGATGATATGAACAATAGAATGAGTATAAATGAAGATGATGAGGAAAATGTCGAATCAGTCGCAGACTGTAAGTTTTCTTTTGAATTATCCAAAATTCTGCAACAAATGAACGAAGAGGAAAGACTTCAAGCTCGCTGTTGCTTCAGAGTGTGGTACGTGAATCAGGCCCGATGCATTTATGGCTATTCAATTCCAGAACCTCCAACACAGCTGGATTCTTCATTGAGAGTGAGTTGTTGGAATATTCAGGACGTTTGTTTGAACTCATCACATCAGTCACTCGGCGACGTGAAGAACTACATTGAGAATGAATTTGATTGCATTCTATCAATTTTGGCAACAGGAAATAAAATCGAGTATTTTGATATTTGGGAAGAAGATATGAAAAGCACTGCACTTTCAAAAAGTCTTTTTGATATCATAGATGATGTGAATGAAGACGATAAATGGAACTTTCATTTGAAGAATGATTATGAGTTTTCTGTTTTATTCACTTGCACAGCAACAAAGCGAAGCATTCCATCTGAAATTATTGATTCTCTTCCATTAATTCTTGTTCATTTTACGAAACGTGGTTCATAATTTTCAACGAAACTATTTCTATTCTTTTTTTATTAAAAAAATAATAGATCAATCATAACGTATCCTTTGTCATCTTTAAACTTCAATTTGGATGTTTTTCTATCTCTGCCCAATATATTTTTTTAATTCATTTCAAAGTGATAATGGAGGATGACAGAAGAAGCGATAGTTGTATTGCACATCCTCAATGTGTGTCAAATTTGTGTATAGAATAATTTCGCAATAATTTAGCCATGAACATTAGCATTACTTCGAAAATTGACTTTATTAGAAAGTGAAGAGCAAAAGAAAGTACTAACGCAATTTGAAGTTTCAATTCAAGAATTGCCCAAAGAAGAATTCAAAAAATTATTTAAAAATGAATTTGTTGCACTTCTTTCGGAAGTTGCAATAAAATGCATTTCAACTGAACAAAACGTCCAGGAAGTTACATCTATTTTAAAAACAATCGGAAGAAAATCTGTAAATTGGAAATCTGGTGTTCAGGATTGCGTTTTCATTTCGGAGTTACGACCGTTTTTGGAAATTTTTATTTTGTCGAACTTTTCATCTCCTCCATCAAACTATAACGACATTGTTGTCGCGTTTGCACTTCTTCAACCATTTCACAGGACATGCAAAAATGAACTAAGTGAAATAGCATTACCTATTCTTCTTAAAGAAGCTTCACTTTTTGATTCATCAAAGGAAATCTCTCAACGAGTTGAAAATGCTCTTCTTGCTCTGAATCATAGATGTGTAAGAGGTTTGAATCGTTTTTTCGATGCTACAAAATAAGTGACTAATCTACTTAAACAATAGCAAACAGAAATATATTTAATACAGATACTATCCAAAAAGCAATGGAGCGTATTCTGAATCATCACAATCAATATCGCAATCTGACTCATATATCTTTGTGTATGAGTTTGCGTGTTTTGGCAAAAGTGTCATTTGTCGATAATAAACTGGCGGCAGAGTCATTGGAAAGGGTTGGAGCGATGAGGCTGATTGAACGTGAATTAGAAATTATCTTAAAGGAGAAGGAAAATGGAAAAAACAGTTTATCTGCGAAATCAATTCGCAAACTTCAGGGGAAAGCAGACAATTCGAAAGAAGCTCCAATGACTCAAACAGGCGAGCTTCCGGAAGAAGCAGAACTGGCAACAGACTCAGTTATAATTCAATATTTCTATCTCATTTATACCATTCTGGATGCTGTAAAGATTCAAATTCACTCTTTTTTGTCAAGGCCATCCATTCATTCTCTGCTTCACAGATGTATTTGCGCTTTTTCTGAGGAGCGTGTATCGCTTCTCATCTGGTTTGTGCGTTCGGTGAATGTATGTATTGGCTACTCTTCTGATGATGTTGTTGGCAAAGTTAACTGCGATTATCTGTTTGGTAGCATCCTGAATGTTGTGATGGAGTTTAGAGAGGAGAATGACACAGCCATTTATAATGCGTTGCGGGGAATTGAAGTGTGTCAACTTCGCGTTTATCGGAAAGTGACAGCTGAATCTGAAAAGGTTTCTGCTGAGCCATCTTCTGCATCTGCAAATGCCTCTTCAATTTCTTCAATGCCAGAATATGAACCTGTGACAGAAAGATCTACGGAACTTTGGAGTTGTAAAGAATTTGTGGAATTATTGGAAAATGACGGTTTTTCTGATGTATTTATTGCCCTGATGCATCACAGCTATCCTTTCAACGATATTCCCAGATGTGCTGCACGAATTCTAAAATGCAGGACTATTTTTTTCAATTTAGATTAGAAAGTTATTTTTTGTTGTGGTGCAATTAAATATGAGAAATTGTTCCTTTCTGTAACTTTGGTGAAATTGAATATTTATCATTTCCAACATTTGACTTCAAGTATTTTTAAAGTTGTTTTTCCTTGTGTTTCTGACATAGTAATTTTAACTTTTATGTGAAATTTTCAATTTCAATTATGTCATTGGGAGATGCACATAATTTTGTTTTCAGTTTTTGATGTTGTGTGTTCGAGGGAAAAAGCTTATGCATTTAAAAGTTTGCAACAAAAAATATGCAGAATTCTTTGTTCTTCATTGATGGATAATGCTACTGTATTTGTGTACAGAGTTTTAGTTTATATTTTAGGTTATTACTTTACAATTGACTTATCAAGTTACAACCTTTTTTTGAATTTAACCTGCTTATATTTCATAGAAATTGCGCTATGTTTATGTTCATGTTGCTTATCCTTTTCTTTTAAAAAAAGCGAGAAAGTTGACTTTCCGAAAGGGATATTTGGTTTTAAGCAGGCTATTTCGATTTTTGTCTTTGTTTTTTCATTTCATGACTTCAACAAACGCGTTTGTTCAATCAAACTCCAATCATTGTACTTTTTTGCAACTCCCACTTATTGAAGATGGAGAACTACATCGTTTAACTCTATTTTTCATCCGTTTTCCATTTTGAACAAGAAAATAGAAAAATTGATATTTGATCCTTGTTTAAGTTCAATATAAATTTTGTAATCGATGAATTGACAAAAATTATAATGATAAATGAAACAGATAAATTTGGTTAAAAATATGAATGATTTCAAGCTTCTTTCATAATGCATTTGAAAGTATTTGCTTTATTACTCCTCATGTTGAACAATAACGCAATGAAGGAGACAAATCCAAAAGCAGAATTTCAACTTAATCTTTCTCTAAAATTCCATTGAAAGAGCAGGAAAGGAGTTGAACGAAACTCGATTCATCTGCAAAGAAGTCGACAACAAAATACAAAAAGAATGCTGATTCTTCAGCCAAAAAGGCTCACTCCATCGAGCAGCTCTTCTTCCTTCATGTCTTCAGTCCGCACACGCGGGGGCGCCGGCTTCGGAACCAGGCCTTCGGAGATGCGCTTGTTGAGGATCTGAATCAGCATTGCCACCCCAGAAATCGTAGGCGCAAATGGAAGACGGTCGCGGATGTCGTAATGGATTGATAATCTGCAAATGGAATCGAATGAACAAAGAAATGAGACGGAGGGGAAGGGGGAAAAATTGAAGTCAAAATAGCATCAACATTCATCGAATATTCCTCAATTAAAACAAAAAAAAGAGGCAAAACCAAAAAATAATCATACTGAGAAAGATGCATTCTGAGCACTCTATCGCGAGCAAAGGCGAGAGTGGTGTGGAACGATTGGCAGAGCGACAGGAACTCGAAAGAGGCTGCCATCAGAGCAGAGACCGGAGGCACTGCAATGGAATCGAGTGTGAGTGAAGGAGCCTCCGGATCAGAAGACCCCGCCGTGGAAGAAGAGCCACAAGCGGTTGACTCAGCGCAGTCAGTCTTTGTAACAGACGACAGGCCTTCGAAGGGGTTCCAGTCTTCAGCTGCAATCTGCTTGTCGGCTGCGAACACAGCAAAAAGAGGGGCCAGTGAATTTGTGCCTGTTGATGCAAACGAGGCAGAGATGGCTTCGGAAAGAGGAGTTCGCTCGAGCGGAATGAGAGGCTCGCGAAATAGGGAAAGAGGAAGTGTGTGTGGCGAGGAAGAAGGATTAGAAGATGAGGTTGCGATGGGAGAAGCTGAAGGATCTGTGGAATTGAAGTGGGTGATTGAAGATATCGGTGATGAAATCTCTGAAGTAGATGAAGAAGAAGAAGAAAGTGTTGATGATGTTGATGATGATGATGATGATGACATTGAAAAAGAAGATGAATGGAAAGAATGAGGAATATCCCCTTTATCCGTAAAAGAGTCGCAATTTTCCCACCCTTTCGGATAGTCCATTGCGTACGAAGGCCGTTCTGGAGTGTAATCCAACGAAGAGAAAGTAAGCGGATCATTTCTTAGTCCAACTGATATTGTCCAACAAATGAAAATTTTATGTTTATTGAAAAAATAATTATTCCTTTTATAATAATAAGCATACCTCCACTCATCACAGCATCTGCTTTTGTATGTCGCAAGCATAAAAGTGCATCCCTCATAGAATAAATGGCACCATTGGCAATAAAAGGAACATGTATATATTCCCTGAATATAGGAGTTAAATAATAATTATTTATTTCTTAATTGTTCTTTTGGTAACATTTTATAGCAATATACCTCACAATTTTGATCTCATCCCAGTCTGCGTGACCAGAAAGAACGCCTCGTTGTTCACGAACTCTTCCATGCAGACAAATAACCTGTGCTCCTGCATCAACAAGCATTTCTCCCAGCTTAATAGTTCGTTGAGTATCCTTTTGCTTTCGATACTTTGCAGTAACTGGAATTGTAAGATGATCATGCAATGTTGATACTAAAGAACGCATAAGATCCCATTCGTCCTGTAAATATGCTCCATAGTGCCCACGTTTCGCAATATTCTTGAATCAAAGGAATTAATATTTTTTGAAAAAAAAATGTGAAAGCAAACTTGAGGACAACCAAAATTAATATCAATTGCATCGCATTGCTTTTCAACCATTTTTGCAACTTCAAGCATTTTACACGGATCATCTCCGGCCAATTGAATGAAAAGTGGCTTATCTTCTTCACATGTAAGCATGCATTCCTTTCGATAGGGAACACTTGAAAGAAAGGTATTAACATTAAACCTGAATAAAATAGCACAAACAAATTTAAAGGATTTGTAGAAAAATTAAAAATAATAAAAAATACAAACATTGGCGAATAACACAGTTCTGTTCCATGTTTCAAGCATAGAAGCCGATATGGAAGATCTGAAACATCCACCATAGGAGCAAGAACTGTTCGCGGCTTGCCTATTGCATTCCAAAAATCGTAACCTTCAAGTTTGCCTCTCTTTTCTCTTGGGATCATTCTTTGTCAATATTAAAAAAATAATGGTAGTTCGATTTCAAAGCAAACAACTTCTCATTAATTTTTCTTCATATCAGGAAAATAAAAGATTCAAAAATTTTAAAAAAAACAAAAAGGATTTTTTTCAAAAAATCAGCCCCTGGAGGGAATTGAACCCTCGACCTTATGCTTACGAGGCATACGCACTGCCACTATGCTACAAGGGCTTTCAAAACGAGAAATTTTTCATTTATAATATAAAACTGATATATTTTTTCCATTCTTTTTTCGCTCATAATAATTTTTCGATTTTTTTCAAATAAGTTATTTATTTAAAATATTTATATAATAATGGAAATTTCATTTATTATCAAAACGAATACGCTAAAAATTATTTTATTTCGAATTTTAAAATACTATTCAAGTTTGTGAAATATTTTTGAAAAGTTCTTTTTGTTTTATTTTTATGAAAAAAATGAGAAATGAATTTATTTTACAAAATTTCATTCCAATTCACCAAAATTCACCGTCATGGAAACAAAAAATTGGAAACGTTATTATTTTCATGAAGGTGAAATCTGGTAAATTGGAATGAAATTAAGAAAAATAATTTTATTTCTCATTTTTACCAGAAAAGGTTCCAAAAGGAACTAATAAAATGTGCATAAAATTCCGGACGTCGCACAAAAAACCGGGCAAGATCGATTTCTCAATAACTGTCAGAAGAAAAAATCTGTTCACTTTCCTCAAAACATGTGTGATTATTTTTGAAATTATATTTTTTCTTTCAAAAAATTCGGTTCGAAAATTTTTCAAAAATATTAACAACAATATACTAAAAATTGAAAAATCAAATAAAAATTATTTTCATTTTTGTTTAAGCTTTAACATTTATGTTCAATATGGTTTTGATGGAATTTTCAAAAAAAATACATAATCTCTATTGAATGACAAACAACCTTTGAAAAATCAACACCACGAAAAAAGTTATGATTGCAAAAATAATCACCCATATACCCCATTAATACAAACTAATTTGATAAACAAAACTACCAAAATTATCTCAATTGTACTCAGAAAAATATTAAATTCTAATCAAAGAAAAATAGGGTTTTGAGTTTCTCTTTGATTTGTGTGATTATTTTTGATGTCATAATTTTTCTTTCTAAATTTTTGAATCGAAAATTTTCATTGAACATTCAAAAATGAACACTGAAAAATGAAATGACTTATTGAAGAAGTCATCATCTTTATTTCTGCAAAGACATTGGTTTATGAAACAATTGGGATGAATTTAGAATCTGAATTCAAAAATTCTTTCCAATGACAGAAAAAATTAAAAAATCCCATTCCCCGAAAAAGGATATGATTTCAAAAATAATCACCCATTTGAATAATAATTTTTTTTCTGACCATAAACGAGGAAGTTTTGAATGTTTTATATTTCCAACGAGTTTGTACAAATGATATATATTTAGAAAAAAATTATCAGAATTTTTCCTCTTTAAGTTATTGAGATATCGATCTTGCCCGATTTTTTGTGCGATGTCCGGAGTTTTGTGCACATTTTGTATTTCAAAATTTCAGACATGGGACGATAATTTTTGCTTCGTGAATTTTGTTCTATTCTGCACTTTTAATTTAATCCTCAATTATGAAATATTTCCAATGATTTTTTAACACGAGAATGAAAGTTTTCTCATGAAAAGGTTGTGGAAATTATTTGGAACAAATTGTTGTTTATCTCATAAATGAAAGAATTATGCACCACACACATACATGTTAGTTTTTATAAATGGGTTATGAATTTTGAAATCCTAACAGTTTTCAGATAGGAGATTATTTTCAAAAGTGTTTCGTCACCTGCAAAAAAATAATTTTTTGATGTTCAATGTTTCGCAATTGTAATACAAACAAATTATTGAGATCAAAAAAGATTGAAAGAGATATTAGACATTAACATTATCTTTGATCAGTGTTCATTCATAGACAATCGAAACAAAATTTCAAACAAAAAATTATCACTGAAAAATTCTGAATTCAGTAATAATCACCCATTTTCATTCACTGTTGGAAATAACGAAAAAATCAATTTCTTCTATCTGTATTATTTTCCATGCTTTGTGCAAAAAAGTATAAAAGAACGCATTTTTCCCCAAATCTTGATAAAATCTTTTTGTTTTTTTATTTCAATATTGATTCAAAAATAATTATTTGTCGAAAATAAATCACTACATTTTGTTATCTGAAAGTTATTATCATGAAAATGAAATAAAATAATGTCATAATAAATTTGAAATTAAAAAATTCTTCTTCGAATTATAATTCATCTATTTCCACACTTTATTGAAAATTTCGAACATATGTTATTTTTTGTAAAATTGGTTGAAAAATATAAAATCATGAAAAAAAAAGATATTATCAAGAATTATTATCATTAATTATCTTCATAAGAAAAGAAATCTACGTTCAGAAAAAAAATTTTTATTCAAATGACAAAAATAATATATTCGATCATTTTAATAAACAGCAAAGAAAGCTGTATTGTGGAGCAATAAAAAATGCCGCTTCATTTTATGAAAGAAGAAGATTTCATTCAATTTGATCGTGAAATAAGATTTGACATACCTGCATCGTTTGAAATTATTTTCTATTTTGATTTTTATGAAAATTTGCGTATTTTGAAAAAAAGGCAACTAAAATGCATAAATGGAGAGGAAGAAATCGATTTCATCCCGCAAGTGGAGGATACAAAAGGTAATAATGGTGAAAAAGGTGGCTTGAAAGTCACAAATCTCAGAATTATTTGGTTTTGCCAAAATGACCCCTCGCTAAATTTATGTTTGCTTTCCAACTTTTTGTTATCCTAAAAAAAATTTTTTTTAGCAATAGGACATGATTGCGTAAAGGATATGTACATTCGAACGGCTGACTCTGTTCTTAAAGGAGCAACTCAAGTTTGCATTTCGAAAAATATTCCTCAAATTATTGCTGAATGACAATATTATTTTTTTATAACAAGTCCTTATATGTTGTCACCAAATATGAAAGTAATAAATTTGAATTTATCTTCACAAATTATGGAGTTGACTCACCAAGACTTTTTTCAACAGCTCAAACTGTAGTTCGGGCTTATGAAACATCAAGAACTTACAGAGATGTTAGATTGAGAGGGACAGTTATTAAGGATGATGAATTAAAACTTTTAAAACACGAAAAGATAATATCAAAAGTACCTGGAGTATGGAATGTATCAAGCTCAGCTGGAAACATTGGAACTATTCATACTACTAACATACGCGTTGTATGGCACGCAAATGCCATGCCAAATTTCAATGTTTCAATCCCTTATCTACAGATGGAAGATGTAAATACCAAACAGAGCAAAGTTGGATTATCTTTGGCCATCCAGGCCACAAAATACTCTGGTGGTATGTTTCATGAAACATTCAATCTCAATCTTTGTGCTTGTTATTTTTGAAAAAATACGTTAACTTAACTTTTTAAAATATCAACGAAATATATTGCATTTTATTGCCTTTAACTTTATTCGTAATATTATTTATGTTTATTTTTATATATCATTTATTTGAATAACTCATAAAAGGGCATACAATGGGATTTCGTGTTGAACCACAGGAACGCCTTGCCTCGCTAACAATGGAAATTCAGCAGCTTCGTAAGTTATATTTTGAGAGGCCAATATTTGGAATCGATTACATTATTGATGATGCAGATAAGCCCACTTCAAAAATTCCAATAAAGCGCAGAGAAGAAGATTTTGTGATGGAAAAAGAAGAAGGTTTGAATTCTTTGCATGAGAAATTTGGATACAGTTATACTTTTAACTGTTTTTTTTATTGCAATTTCTGCGATTGCTGCAATGCGACATTGTATTTTGATGCAGCTCTTGATGTTATTTCTCAATATTATGCTGACTCCTCGCTTCAAAGAGATCGTCCTCCAGTTTACTGTCCTTCGTTAGGTCTTGCCGTAGAAGCTCTTCCAGAAGGATATACTGTGGAGAAAGTATGGAGCGACTTGCTCGATACAGCTATGATTGCAAAGCAGCTTGAAGGAAAATTGATGAAAACTTGAATTAAGTCAAGAAAAATTTGAACATCTTTACCACTAATACTTTGAATAACATCATTTCAAAAATTTTGTTTTAATGAAATATTTTTATTTTTTATAAATAATTCTGTAATAATTTGAGAAATCATTTTTTGTACTGATCATTTATATAATATATTATTATGTCAATCCTTCCAACCGTTCACCGAACTCTACCTTCGCATGTTCAAAAACTGATCGTTGAGCGCGCTAAATACGAAGAAGCTGATCGCATTGTTAAGGAAAACCAAACAATATCCAATTTTGGTACGATTTTTTTTGAAAATGTATTTTAAATTGCATTTCTTTTAAGCTGGATGGGAGAAAAATATTACAAATAAAATCAAGTCAAGAGAAGCTAAAAGGGTTGCTGAAGGAGCAGATTCTGAATTGAAAGTTGCAAGTTTGCAGTTTCCTATTCTTTCTTTTTAAAAAAACAAATAATGCTTTATTTTTTCCAAGAACAACTTGTGCTACAAGTCAGGAAGCAGAAGATGCAAGAACTGTATGATGCTGAAAGGGCAGAATGGGATCGTAAATTGAAGGAAATGGGACTTTATATATGGAAAGCTCCAATCTGAACAATTTTTTAGACACTTCACATAAATTTATTTTTTTCAATTTATAATTTTAAAGCTTTATCAATTATTGAAAAGTTGAATTTATTTTTGATAAGATTGTAACTTAAATATTTGCTTTTCTAAAAAAAATTCACATTAAATTTTATATTCATAACTTATTCAGATTCGAGATTATTCTTTGTTAAATAAATAACAAAAGAAAGTTGTTCACTTCTTGAATGTCACAATTTTGAAAATGTTTTTTCTCCCATTAAAATATCTGTTTTTTTGCATTTTGTTAAAAATGTCAAAACCTTTGACTAAGCGGCCTGCAAAAGCCGTTTCAAAGCAAATTTCAACGCAACATAAAATATCTTCAGCAGGCGTTAGGACAAAATCCCCAATAGAAGCTGCAATTGTGTGCTATAAATCAATTAAATTATTCAGTTGCAAAAATTATTTTCACATATAAAAAACATAAAGGAAAAAATAACCTCAATGGATTCGACTATTTTTTTGTTAGACATGACCCCAAGTGATTCAGCAGCTCTTTTGCGATATCAACAAGCGACTGGAAGCAAATTTAAAGATGTTTTTTTCATTTTGTATTTGATATTCAAGTTTTCATAAACTTTGAAATTTAATAGAAAGCCATCCAAAGTTCGGAGCAACAGAGAACATCAGAAGTCCAAACTGCACCAGTACAAACAATTGACCAAGGAATGCAAGCACCAGATACAGGTATTGCAATTTGGGATCAATATCGCTCTCAAAAAGAAGCATCTGCATCTTCTTCCAAATCCTCAAAAATACCCGATTCATCGCAACTTCCCAATGCGTTGACTTCTCCAACATCAACAGGACAGCAACAGAGCGATGAGAGCTCACTTAACACACAAGAAATCCCGAGATTTTTACGATTTCTGAGAAGTGCATCAATTGTTATGGAATCTGTATTAAACGAAAATGTTCTGGTTGCGCTTCAAGAATCTCAAATGAAGGAAGAAAAAGCTTGGAAAGCCAAAATTGAAAAAGAAAGGAAAGAAAAAGGCCTTTCTGTTGAGGCAGATTCAAAGCCAAAAAATGCACTACACGCTGCAAGCACTCCTACAGAAGCAGCGAAAATGTTTGCCAGAACAATTATTCTAAAGTGGTCTAATCTGACAAATGGAAGAACCGTGAATGGTATGATATAAAGTATTCATGAAATTTTCAAATGCTAATATCAATAAAACATGTTTATTATTGTTGCTGCTATTTTTATAGCGTTGACCTTCGCTCCTTCTGAGCCGCAGTATCTTGTCGCTGCGTACTCACCTCGATCTTATGCAAAGCGCAGTCCATCATCATTTCCACCACTTCCTTCTCCTCTGACAAATGAAGTGTGCAATATGCAGAAACGTTACATTGACATTATATAATTTTGAATTTTGCTTGACTTTATTTCATTATTTTTTGTAATACTATGAAATGCTTGGATATTTCGCTTTGCTTGTAACATGAAAATAAGGATGTTGAAAATGGGTTTATTCTTGTGTGGAGCCTGAATCAACTAAATCCTCGTCAGACTCCATATTCTGTGACCCAAAAGAATGAATTGTCACAGCGTGTTCCGTTTCGCATTCTCCTTGTCCCTGGCGTTGTTTCGTCTGTGGCCGTGTCTCCGCTCAACCCTCTTGTTGTTGTCGCCACTCTGGTCACAGGCTCTCTGTGCGTGTGGGATTTGAGAGAGACCATATCGACACACTTCCACACAACATTCACAGCAATCGATGAAGCCAAAACACCGTCTGCTGTGCTGAAGCAGAATGCTGCATCTGGTTCGCCTGCACCGGGCTTAGCTCAACCTCAGGCTATCGCCACTCAAGATTTTTATGTTTTGACTCAGTGGCCGTCTTTTACTACTACATCGATGGAGTCTGGCCCAAAGGGAAATCACACTTCATTTCTATCTTCATCGTCTTCTCTCTTCGCATTCATTTCACCTTCTCTTCTTCCCACACTGGACAATTCATCGTCTTCTCGTTCACCATCATCATCATCATCATCATCTTCTTCTTCTTCCTCTTCTTCTGCTGCTCAGACACAGTCAGCTGTCAATGCTCCATTTCAGTTCTGCAGTGTGGACGAGCTTGGCAACGGGAAGGTTTGGCTGATGAATGAGGCGTCGCTTTCTACGCTTTCTGCTGCATCTTCGATGTCGAACACCACAACGTCTGCTTCCTCTGCACTTGCCTCACGCAGCAGCGCTTCAGCAACAGTCGATGCATTTCTTGTGCAGCTATCGAAAGTCTCTTTTGACAGAGACACTGGTGCTCCCTTCAAAGCGAACTCGGCTGATGAGAGGGCATTATCTTTCTGGTGTGATTTAAACATTATTTTTTATACCACCTCTTAAATGATTAACCTACTGTCTGTTCTCATTTTTCTAATGATGTTATCTTTTCAAATTCTAATCAAAATAAAAAACAATTTGTTGTTATTGTTATTATTCATAATCAAAAAAATTTCTTTTTCGCTTTTTCTTTTTTCCAGGTCTGGTTCTGACACCGATCTTGGGCTAAATGGTGGCTCATTGGTGTCGTTAATTCCTGTATCACACATTTCATCTTCCACAAATTCTCTTTCGTCTGCGACATCTTCGCACATTTCATCAAGTGCTATTCTTTCTGAGAAAAATGTTGAAGACTCTGGAATTGTGACATGTGTTACTCAGAACATTGGTGATGATAATCAGTTCTTTGTTGGGTTTTCAAACGGCTTTATCAGAAGAATGACACGTGCTGGAAGGCCTCAGTACCCACAAATATTTTATGTATGAAGTGATAATTGCACACATTTTCATTTATTAAATTCTTTTCTGATTTTTTGAAATTTGAATGAATGAAATTATAATTGCTTAAAAACTAAATATTTTTATTTTTTTGTCATTTCTATTGCACAGCCACCAACATCAGTTACTTCGCTTTCATCCGCTCCATCAACAACATTGTCACCACACGGGGCATCTGTTCTGTCACTGAATTGTTCTCCCTACTTCCCTTCAATCCTTCTCGCATCTTATGCAGATGGATCAATCAGCCTTTTCAACACATCGTCTTCATCATCACAGCCCTATCCACTCACAACATGGGTACAGAAAGGCGTCTCTCCGATTCCTCCGTTTTCCTCCTTCTTTTCGCCTTGGGTCTCGTCTCAATTTTTTACAGTCCATTGCCCTTGCATCGTTTCTATTTGGGATTTGGCAAAGAGTGATCTTGTTTGTTTTTTCTTTATTCTTGTATGAATCTTGAAAAAAATAAAAAAATATTTTGTCTCAAATTATATTTCTCGTAACTTTAGCAACCAATAGCACATGAAGTGCTAGAAAAGAGCATTTCAATAACTGCTGTCAGCGTTCCGTTTGTTTTTCCTTTTTTTATTAACGATTAAGATAATTTATTCTAATAATTATAATTGAACTTGTTATTTTTCAAATCACACAAAACATGCTGTCGTTTGTTTAATATTCAGGCCTGCTTTATCCACATCAACTCATCGGCTCTGGCCTTGCATCGCAATTGGATTGAACAATGGAACAATACGCTTGTGTTGGACTAAGTATGACTTTAAATCCTTTGTTCAAATAATTTTTTACATTGAATTTTTCATTCTTGTTATTCGTTCATCTGTTTTTACTTTTTTCTCTCATCTTCGTCATTAAACCGCCAACAGTACTTCTTATCTATTTTCAACTTCTCCAAATTCATCTCAATTGATGGATGATTATCTATTCCATTCTGTTCTTCCTGCTGATTAAAAATGCATTTGAATTCAATGGAATTTCTATTTTTCAGGATAGCTTATATTCACAAAAATTACCAATGTTTTGAATGAAATGCTGCATTTTGTCCTGTTAGTTTTTATTCACCTTTTGAATCATTTAAGAAATAGTTTGAACATAATTCATTTTTATAATTTCAAAGTTGATAGTTTGAAATTACAGTTTTTGTGTTTATTGTCTTTTATGTTTTTGATATTTAAATGATACGAGATTTATTTGAACCTATATTTTGTTTGCACAATTTTTCTCTTTGTTCATTCGCGCTCATTGAATATGAATTAAAAATTTTATGCTTAATGAGTAATGTAACGATTCTTTATTTTTTATTTGTGACTTTCTGAAAAAAAAAATTAAAAAATCACTTTTACCACTAAAAAAATATTATCCAAAGCTAACACGAGAAAAAATTCCCTTACTCATCGGAATACTCGTTAAATTCATCGAGTGATCCGTCAATAGTGAAGCATCGTATCCAACGCTCCATATCCGTTCATCCATCCCAGCTGTTGTTTCAAGGCAGTTGTGCTAATCATCTTCTTTCTCTGCTTCCTCCTTTTCATCTATTGCTGTATCCACTCCAGCTTCTGCTCTGTCGAGTCGCAGCCTCGCTGCCTCCATCATCGCTCCCTGCTTCAAAATCGATGGCGTCTGATGCTGTGACAAACACAGCTCCTGCGGGAAACCGACTGAAGAATTCTCGCTTCAAAGTCATCAAGCCCCACCTCTCCGATGGCGATGCAGACAAGCATGCTTTTATCATTTCTCCATATTCCTCACTCCCTGCTTTCTCGGGTTTCGGCCTCTCCCCATTCACAATTTTCTGCCCGGCTGCTTCTGCAGAATAGTCTCCAAACGGGATCTTCAGAGTCAGGCATTCCCACAACATCATCCCCACAGAAAACACAACTGACTCCTTTGTCGCTCTCATCTTTTTCTTCCCCATCAGCTCCGGCGCCTTCCATCGCTTGTATTCGTCTCTGCAGCCTTCATCATCCTCAAATGCCGATGAGGGTGGCGGTAAGTCTACGAATCGCTCACTCATCAATGAAACATCAGAGGATGATGTGGCAATCGTGCATGATGAAGCAATGGATGAGGAGTCCGAATCCGACTCATCAGAGCAGTCAGAGTGAAGCGCTATGACAATCACCATCTGCTCAGAGAACAGCACAATGTGAGGACTCAGATTCGCCAATGACTGAAGCGGGTTTTCCATCTCATTGAAAGAGTGCAGCGCTCCATTCACCACCCAGAACAGGATCTGTGCAGCTGTCATCTCCCGCTCCTTCAATGAACCAATCGCCATCTCCTTCTTCTCATTCTTCCCATGCAGAAGCATGAATAGCGAGTCACGAAGATCCGCTATCAGCTTCTCATGCGGCGACGAGCATGCCATTCCATCCACCAGATTCGACATTGACGAGGTGGTTGGGCACAGACTCTCTGATCGAACAAATGTTGAATCTGTGTCCGAAGTGTCTGCTGTTGAAGTGGATGAGATGGATGGTGATGGTGTTCGCTTCTGAATCTCTTCTTCTTCAACCTTCTCCAGTGCCCACTCCGGAATCTTGTCTGAATCTCTCCCAAGTATGTATTCGGTGGAGCCACTCTCACTTAACAAATGCTCAGATGATTCAGAATGTTGCATATTCGTATCATATATTCTCTTCTTGATCCTCTCTTCGCTCTTCTTCTCTGCATCTCTCTCTGCTCTCTTCCATTGTTCCTCGGGAGACATCTCCATCGTCATCATCTCAACCAGCTTCGGATCCTTCCTCACTGTATCTTCCACAATCTCCTCCAGTTCTTCTGTTCTTCTCTTTTGCTTTCTCCATCGAACAATAAAAGCAACTGCAATTAACAAAACAATCAAGAACAGAACAACAAATGTGACTGCAATTATTAATGCCCACGATGATTTTTCTTTGTTTCCTCCTTCAACAAGTTTTTCGTTTCCATTCACCTGTGCTTCTGTTCTGTTCTTCACAACAAACCATTTCGTGCCCTGCCGCCTGGCTGCATCTCCAAACTCAATCCTCACCCTCACCTCTGCTGTCTCTGCCGCTCCTCGAGCTGCTGATGCTCCTATTCTGCTGCACACCTCCTCCTCTGACACATAGTCAGATTCCACAAACTCATGCCGCTCCACTGCTTCTGCGTTCCCATCCCATACGCTCACCCCAAATGAAAGATTGCACGGAATTAGCAGTCTCCCCACAAACCTCACCTCCAGCTCCTCCTCTGCTTCCCTCATATGCGCCTCCTCCACAACTGGCACAAACAGTGCCCATCCCCTTTCCCCTGCAATCCCTTCCAGTGTGCACCCTTCACTCAGAATCCACAGCGAGCTGTTCTCCTTTGCCCCATCCCCTCCTTTCAGGCTCACAACATTAACCTTTCCCAAACCGCTGCACACCACATTCCGCCGGATGGATCTGTACTTCTCCACTGTCCCATTGTTGTTCTCAAACATCCCCATCTCAATCCTCACATCCCCACCATCCACCCCAGCCCCTCCACAGCTGCTGTTTGCAATCACTGTGTCTTTCATCCGGCTGCTGCAATTCTCCATCTCAACAACCGATCCATTCCAAAAGCATATCCCTTCCTCCGCTCCCTCCCAGTTTGTCTTCTCGAACAATCCACATCCATCAAACGTACAGCTGTCAAATGCAATGCTCGAAGCACACAAAACCTTCACTCCGCTCCCTCTTGCTGAGAGTGATGTGCATCTTCGGAATGTGCAGTTCACAATTTCTCCCATCTCTTTCCCTTCCCCAGCTCTTAGCAATATGCACGATGCTCCTCCAGAGAGGCGTGTGATGTTTGCAAAGCTGCACAGTCCAATTCGCTGCAACAGCTTTGCTCCAGAGCAAATGATGCTCCCATCTTCCACGCTAATATCCGCCACGCTCACATTGTTCACGCTCGTCTCTTGCTCCGACCCTGATGCCTCAATCACTCCCTTCACTGTTTCCAAGAATCTGAGACCTGCAACCTGAACGCTTGACACAGCACAGCCACCGCCTCCAATCCATATCAGCGAGAACCCAATTCTCGCCTTCCCATTTTCCTCCTCCCCATTTTGCATCGTGCTGAATGAACACAGCTGTATCCTGAGCATCCCGCTCTGCACTTCAATCAGCCTTGCATGGCCCCATTCTGCTCCTTCTGCAAACACAAACCCCAACCCTGTCACTTCAACACTCCTCTGTGTCGCAATAACCCCTTCCCTTCTCTGCTCTTCAATTCCCTTCACAATTATCTGCGCCATACCGCCTCCGCTCGACAGAACCATCATCTCCACAAAATCGCACTCCCTTTCGATCACACTTTCTTCCTCAACAAATATAAGGCTTATATAATCCTTTGACACATGCAAAATTCCATAGTCGATCGATCGGCATGGAACTTGAGGCGTTCCACATAATTTCTCGTTTTTTCCTCCTTTCTCTTTTATGCTTGATACCACAATCGTATCTGACTGGAATATCGTGATGACGTCCATCAGATCAATTGGCTTCACTGTGTGCTGTGTCCTGTCCATCCCACACATCCCGTTTTGACGCACATACACACTTTCCCGCAGATCCAACCGGAACTGTGTCTCGTTGATCTGGTTCTCGATACTTAAGCACTCCACAAACACATCCCTCCCTGATGCTGCAACATTTTCATGAAATTTCATGTTCCGCAGCTCAAAGTCCAGCTCCCCTGTCACTTCAGAGTGCAGATATAGCCCTCCTCCCTTTCCTCTCTCTGCAGAACATCCACCCTGCTTTATTGTCGATTCGCTCATCCGCAGCCACCCCCCTTCGTTCAATGAGAAATACACAACCCCTCCTTTCTCGCTTTCCGACGATTTGCACGACTCAAACACGCACCCGCTCACATTCACACAAATCCCGCCATCGCACTTACACTCAATAATGCTTGGCCTGTTCCCTTGCCCTGACACAAACAAAAACGTCGAATTTTCCATTTCAACCACACTTCCCTCATCACCGTTTCCAGCATCACCATCCACAACTTGAACAACTGCCCCATCTCTTAGTTCACATTCGTCCACATTCGAATTGTTCATCTCCAGTCTGCTTCCACTCTTCACCACAATCATTGACCCTGATTTCTCGTTGCATCCTGTCATCCCCACATTCTGCAACTCCACCCTCGACCCATCTGATCCTTCAATCAGCCCATCCCCAGACACCCTCGACACGTTCCTCAGTTCTGCATCCTCCAGCACAATTGATGCCTCGCTTCCAGCTGCAATTAACACCCCATCCCTGTCGAAGTGCACAGACTCCAGTCTCAGCGACGGCCAAACCACACTCCCGCATGTCACTTTCACCAGCGAAAACCTCACAACAACCCCCGAAGCTTTCAGATCAATCGCACACTCCAAAACACTCAAGCTCCCTCCCCTCACCTCAATCAATGCTCCTCTTCCTGATAGAATCGCCGGAATCCACATCTTCACTCTCTTCAGCACCGTGCTCTTCCACACACAAAACACCCCTTCTCCTTCTCCTTCTCCTTCTCTCCTTGCTGCATTGTCCACCACTGACAGCACAGTCAGCCCTTCGTCTCCAGTCACCTCATAGCTTCCCGATGTCATCTCCACCTGCTCGCTCACTTCCACCAACTCGTGCACCTCCACTTTGTGCGTCTCACCCCCTTGCCGCTCAAGCGAATACTTCAGTGTTCGGCATGTGAAATACTCAAACCCACAGTTTTCGTGATCAGCCCCTCCTCTGCTCGCATGCACAGTCTCCCCAACCTCCTCAAAATACACTTTCAACGGAATCACCAGTGACCTCCACTCTCTGTCTCCTATCCCCGCATAATCCTCCCATCCCCATCCTCCTCCCCGAAGAAACCCAAACTTCTTCACACAGCTCTCCTTCAGATCTGCAGAGCAGATAAACATCATCTTCCCGCTTTTCGCTTCGTTCCCCACAAGTTCCACATTCTCCATCCGAACATCGTCTTCCGCATTCCTCATCTCCACATACAGCCCTCCGCCCCTTCCTCTTCCGCTGCTCCCGCTGCCGCTTCCTTCTTCTGCCTTGCAACCCTCAATTTTCGTGCTCACGCTACTTCCCCCAAAAACTGCCACACTCCCTTCCACAACCCCCACATACACTCCGCCCCCATTCCCACTGCTGCACCTGCACCCCTTCACTGTGGTGTTACACACAATCACAGTCTCTCCTTCCCTCAGCGTTTTGCTCATCACTGCTCCATTTCCTCTGCTTCGCACAATGTTCCTTATGCTTCCCCCAGCAATCCTCAGCTCTCCCGGATATCTCGATTCAAGCAGCGCACAGTCTTCCATCTGTATCCCCTCTATCTCGCTGTCTTCAATCTCACACACCCCGTTTTCAACAACAAACATCGATCTTCTGCAAAACACTCCTGCTGCTTCACTCCTCACACAGCACCTCACCAACCGTGCCCTCCCTCCTGCTTCCCTCACACTCATCAGCGACCCCTCTCCAGATGCCCCTCCATCCATCACAAACACAATCGAGTCCGCTTCAATTGATCCGCATGTGATCCAGACAAGCGCATCCCCTGCTGCTGCCCATCGTATTATCGGTCTTTCTCCGCTCCCCTTCACCTCAATCACAATCATCCTATCTTCCACCCCAATCCCTCGCTCTGCAAAAGTGCTTCTGCTCAGCGATATCTTCTGTTTCAGCTCTGGATTCCACTTCGTCACCCCATACCCTATTGTCTTGCACTCATCTTCCATTGTCCCACAGTGAATCTGGTCTTCCTTTATTGGATTCACATTTATCTCCCCTCTTATGGCGTTCGATATCCAGTTTGGCCTACTCTCATATGTTGGACATTCCCATTCATTCGGGGTGAAGCAATTCCACACCCTTGGTTCAGCACTCGTGGAGCTGCATGTGGCAAAATCATTTGCGGAGTACAATGTCTCATGATCTGTTCGGAAAGCCATATCATTTCCATTACCCAATGTGCATGTATTGTTTTCAAATAGCAAAAATCTGAGTTTTACTGGCTTCACGATATCTTTATTTCCTCCAAACATGATTGCTCCTCCATAGTAGTGTGCGGTGTTTTTTGAAAAAAAGCAATTGGAAATAGTTTGATTTATTGATGTTGTGTCCCAAATTCCAATGCACCCTCCGTATCTTGGGTTGGCGCAATTGTTGAGAAATATGCAAAATCCAATGAACAATATGTCGCTAATGGTTTTTGCCAAAATTCCAGAAAAGTGTCTTCCAGTGTTTTCTTCAAAAATCGATTGTACAATATGAATGTTACCTTGATTCTTTGATTCCATTGCAATACCTGCACAATAACAAGAACCATTTTCTTCAACAGAGCAGCTAATAACAGAACTATTTACCATGTTTATGAAACCCGTTCCAGTTGCATACACTGCACCTCCACGAGTTTCTCCTGATATGGATTCTAATGAACAATTTCTGAATGTTGTTCGCAAAATTGAAAGTGTGGCATTCCCTCTGATGCACACTGCCCCTCCATAATTCCCAGTTGTGTGCACTGTGAAAATCGAGTCTTCAAGAATCACATCTCCTGTTGAGTTCTCTTGCCTCGTCGAGTTCACATTTTGTTCGCACCTCTCAAACGATGTGTTCATCACAAAATAGCATTCTTGTGTGTGACACCCATCATAAAGCATCCCGCTGTCTCCATTTTCCACCCTCTCAAATATTGTCGAAGCAACTCCAATCCTTTCAGCACTGTTCTTCCTGACTCCGTTATCTGCTCCATCGCTTTTGTCATCCACTCTGTCTCCACTGATTCTTCCTGATACGTTCTTGAACAGGCAGTTCTCCACGATAATCTCTTTCAGACTCCCTCTTGCCAAAACCATCCCTCCCTCTGCCCTCAAACACTCAAATCTGCTTTCCTTCAGCTTCATCTCGTTGCCTCTTCCAAATCCCTCCACAACACCGCCTCTCCAAATTCCTTTCTCTTCTCTCATTTTCACTGTCATCTCCAGCACAACCCTGCTGTCTTCGCACCAAAACAATCTTTCATCTCCGCTTCCAATCGCAATCTCGCACCCAACAACCTCCAGCACTGATCCGTTCAACCTCCCTATCCATTCGAATCCTTCCCTGCTCCCCAGCTCTGCAGATCTTATCACTAACGAGCTGTTGCAACAATCAAACCTTGTGGAGATTCTGCTCCGCATCACATCTCTCATCTCGTGATTTTCATGTGCATTCTCGCTCTTTCCTTCTTCCCGCTTTCCATCTCCAATCAAATTTGTGAACAAGCTTGTTTGCATCATCAGCCTCTCTTCTTCTTCTTCTTCTTCCTGAAAATCTTTCATTTGCACTCTCTTTCCTCTCGTTTCTTCACAAACCCTACAAAGCATGGCCAGCACCCCCAACTCCAGAAATAATATCATTTCTCAATCAATTGCACTCCTTCACAGCAGTTCAAATTTCGAATCACTAAAATTTTCAATGGATCCAAGATCACAGACCCCTATTTTATCAGATTCGAAATAAAAAATTATATAATAAAAATATTTCAAATTTCTTTTCCACAAACTCTCTTTCTTGCGTCTTCCTTCTTCAACAAGAATCAATTTCTTATTTTATCTTTTCAGATTTCATGGTTCATTTTGTTATTTTTCCCCCCTGTTTTTTTTCATTCAAGTTAATAGCAGGATTGCTCACTTTTCAGTCCTTGTTCAAAAACAAAAACAAAACCAAAAAAAACAAAAATCAAGATTATATAAGAATAGTGAAAAATAAAAAATCATCAAACGTTTTTTTGATGCTGGAGCATTCATTGGGGAATATTCAAACAATCTCTCAGAATCTCTTTTGTGACATCTTTTGCTTCCATTTCTCCAAGAAGATCCAAGTTAAATGCTTTCTTCATCATGAAAAAAGTGCTGAAACTCTGAAACGAGCTTTCTGCACAGCCTGCAAAAATAAATACATTCGTTTTGTAATTTTTTCGTAATTTCAAAAGAAAATGAACCAAAAAGAAAACAGAGTGATAAAAAAAATAGTCGCCAAAAATACAACAATTCTGAATTTTCTTTTCCAAAATTGAAGCAGCTATCCAATAAATACCTCAACAAAAACATCCTCAGCAACAATGGATTTTAACAGAATAATTTGCACAAAACCAGGAAAAAAAAAAACCAACCAAGCACCCAAGGCATCAAATACCCTCTCATTTTCATAAAAACAAAACAACAAATCCATGAATTTGTTCGCACAGCCATGAACACACTTTTCATTTCATCCTTCTTGCCACATCTCCGGAGCACTCATCCAGCCACGGCCCTCAGGCAATCTCCCTGTTTCTGATTCTGTTTCTGCGTTATTGCCTCCTCCATCGACTTGAATCCTTCTTTGTCTTTGTTCAGCTTGCCTCCCTTCCCTTATTTCTGTGCTGGCTGTAGACTGATGCTTCTGCTTCCTTTTGGCCATAATCTTTCTTTTCCCTCATCCATCGGAGCCTGGTTGATGCTCTGCATCACTCGCCTGCAAGCCATTAAAGATAATGGATCTCGAATAATACTGGCTGTTTTGCATGCAGCATATCTTCATTTGCTCACAGCAAAATCTATTTGTTCCCCGCTGGTGATAGAAACAGTAGCGGCGTGCATCCTTCAGCAATAAGCAGTCAGCAAAGTCATCCTTATTGCGCATTTATCGCTTCAAAAAAATGCATATTGAAGTGCTTTTGCTAGCTGTGCTTTTTTGCTTTCTTCCATTCCACTTTTGCTTGATTTGCACAAGCTTTCTTCTTTCTTTTCGCCCAATGGCATTGAAATATAAAAATAAGATGCTCAATGCTCCTGAACATAATTTATCCAAATTAATGGTGGAAAGCAACACATTTCACACTCTTGACAGCATCGCCTAAAATGGAATTTACCCTTTCACAAAGTATTGTCGTGCGCCAGCTGCATCAAAGCATCTGCTCTGTGAAGATTGTATTTTGAGCTCATTGCTGCAATGCAAATAAGTTTCTCAAAAAACGTATGCTGGAAGTGAAACAACAGCGGAAATGATCACACTTTCAAAAAAAAAAAGGCCAAATCATCTTTTATCATGCAAAATATACAAAAATAAGGTTGAGTAAATAGGAATTAAGCAAAGATGATATTTCCATCATCACGCGTATTTTATAAATGAAAAATTTCACCTTCTTTCACATCATTAAATAAACAAATTGCGATTTGAAAACCCGAAAAAAATTATCAATTAATGAAAATTGTGAACAAACTCATAATTTAACAATAAATAATCGGGATAACATTGATTTTTTCAATGAAAATATATATATTGAAACTTTCATATAAAATATAATAATTCGAAAAATTTTTAAATAAGTCTCTCAGACAAATTTCATCCTAACCATAACATTGATAAGTTCTTAAATAAGTAATGTTCGAAACATTAAGACAGATCGAATTGATATTTGATTCTTGTTAGTAACATGTCTGAAGACTCACAAACATCATCATTGGTTGTTGATAATGGATCTGGTATGTGCAAAGCCGGATTTGCAGGAGACGATGCACCCCGCGCTGTGTTCCCAAGCATCGTTGGTCGTCCAAAGACATCAACAATTATTCTTGGATCAGGAGACAAAGAGTGCTACATTGGAGATGAAGCACAACTGAGAAGAGGTATTCTTGCACTGCACTATCCCATTGAACACGGTATCGTTAATAACTGGGAAGAAATGGAAAAGATCTGGCATCACACTTTCTACAACGAGTTGCGTGTTGGACCAGAAGACCATCCAGTGTTGTTGACTGAAGCTCCATTGAATCCAAAGGCCAACAGAGAGAAGATGACCACAATCATGTTCGAAACATTCAATGTTCCAGCCATGTATGTTCAGATCCAGGCTGTGCTTTCATTGTATGCCACAGGACGTACAACTGGTATTGTGCTCGATTCTGGTGATGGTGTGTCACACACTGTTCCAATCTATGAAGGATACAACTTGCCACATGCTATCATCCGTCTTGATATGGCTGGTCGTGATCTGACTGAAATGCTCATGAAGATCTTGACTGAACGTGGATATTCATTCCGCACAACAGCCGAACGTGAAATTGTTCGTGATATCAAGGAGAAATTGTGCTATGTTGCTCTTGACTTTGCAGCTGAAATGGAAACTGCTGCTTCCTCATCAGCCATTGACAAGACATACGAAATGCCCGATGGACAAATTATCACCATTGGAAACGAAAGATTCAGATGCCCAGAAACATTGTTCCAACCCAACATGATTGGTCTCGAGGAAACAGGTGTTCATGAGAAGACCTTCCAATCAATCATGAAATGCGATGTTGATATCAGAAAGGACTTGTACCTCAATGTTGTTCTTTCTGGAGGTACCACCATGTTCAACGGAATTGCTGAACGTCTGAACAAAGAGTTGGTCACCCTTGCTCCATCAGCCATGAAGATCAAGATCACAGCTCCACCAGAGAGAAAATACTCTGTGTGGATTGGTGGTTCTATTCTTGCTTCATTGAACACCTTCCAGCAAATGTGGATCTCAAAGGAGGAATACGACGAATCTGGCCCGTCAATTGTCCACAGAAAATGCTTCTAAATGTTGACACATCATTAAACTTGTTTATTATGAAAGTTAGAATTGATATTTTTGAAAAGAAATGTTTTTACTGTTTTTGTCTTCAATTAATAAAGTTTACGTTTTAAAAATATTTTTTCATTTTTTCCCTCTCAATGTGAAATAAAGTTGTTGTAATAATCATTTAATCAAAACAAAATTGGATGAAAGTTCAAAAATGTTTTTTGAGATTCTTAATTTATGTAATTATGGTAAAATAATATTTGATCAGTTTTGCAGCAACTCTGGCATCTCAAGATAACAAAAGCCAAGAAGCAAAACAGCAACAACCAACACAAAAAAGGGAGCAGTTGGGGTTTTGGGCCATTTCTCCAATTTTTCCTTCAGTAAGATGGAGAAATATGAAGATTGAAGATTTAAACCTTCTTCTTAGCCCTCAAATCAATACTTTTCCTTTTCAAGATCGCACAATATCTAGATCACTTGAAATGAAGGTATTTTGCGAAAAAATTCTTTTTGTAATCATTTAACAATGATTGGACAGTATATATCAAATTTGCTAGATTTCAAGCTTAGAATTTGCTTTATCCAAGAAAAATTACAAGTATTTGCTCCAAAAGAAACGAGACGTCCAGAATACATGCTATTTAACTCTTCTATTCAGCATACTAAAGACTGGATGGATATTTTCATTTTGCTTGAATCTGGTTTGCGTTGATTGACTAATTTATGTTTCGATTTTTTCTTTATTTTTTCTTTGTTCATTTGACAGAAAGACATCACTGGAATGTTGCAAAAGTTATAACATACTCAGAATTGAGAAATCTTCATCATCAATATCCAATTGATCCCGTGAGAATTTTACCTCAGCAAGGAGTAGTTAATTTTCCTGGATATGATCTTTTATATCAACCAACATTCAAGCCCATATCATTTCCGTATCACATGATAAGATTAGATTTTCAGGCCTTAATGAAGTATGTTTACTTTTTGCTGTTTCATGAGCTTATGCATATTTTTCCCCTGAAATTCACAGAACTTTTGTAGACACTAAAAAGCGACTGACTGGGCGTAATATTGCGTACCCTGCATCGTCTGAGCAACTGATGTTTTTGCCATCGTTTCTGAAGTCTCTTCTGTCTACTGACGAAGAGGTGCTGATGAGCCGTTTTGAGGATGCGCTGAGAGAGACGCTTCAGAGGGTGAATGTGATGCCATCGATGATGATACCGTTTGTGATGCCGAATGAGATTGAAAAGAGGGAAGGAGAAGAGGAAGAGGCAGAGAAGGCAAAGGATGGGGCGGAGAAGACAGGAGGAGCAGATGAAATAGAAAAGGAGAAAGAGAAAGAGAAAGAGAAAGAGAAAGAGAAACAAGAAGTAAAAGATGGAAAGAAAAATTCTGATGAACAGACAGAAGCGAATGAGAAGCAGGGCAAAACAGAAGAGGACGCAGAAGACAACAAACAAAAAGGCAGTTTGGAGAAGACAGCAAATGCAGACAGCAATGAAAACAACGAAGCAAAGAAAGAGGCAAAAGACAAAACAGAAGGAGAAGGAGAAGAAGGTAGAAGAGAAGGAGAAGGAGAAAAAGAAGGAGAGCAGAATGAAGCAGAGAAAGAGAAAGAGAAAGAGAAAGAGAAGGAGAGAGAGAAAGAGAAGGCGCACAATCGAAAGAAGGAGAGTCCGAATGAGAAGAAGTACAGCTTCACAGCAGCATACATTCTGCCTCTCTGTCTGTTTTCTGTGTCTGTTGCAGATTGTGCCATAGCTGTGACACCAGGCACACCCACTCCACTCCCATTCTTCAGATCAAAACACAACTCATCATCATCATCTTCTTCTTCTTCTACTTCCTCATCTTCATCATCATCATCTTCTTCTTCTTCAGAACCTTCTTCTTCTTCTTCAGAATCTTCTTCATCTTCACAAGAGCAGATAAAAACAGCATCTGAAGATAACAATACTCAAACAGACGAAACAAAATCGACAGAACAACAAAAAGAGACGAAAGAAAGAGAAAACAAAGAAGAAGACACAAAAATGACAGAAAATGCCAAATCTGACAATTCAAATGAGAATAACAATGACAATGATGAAAAAGATAATAATAATAATAATAATAATAATAATAATAATAATAATAATAATAATAATTGTGATGATAATGATAATGATAATGAAATTGATAAGAAAGGAATAACAGAAAAGGAAAATGAGGCAGAGAAAGAGGAAGAAAATAAAGAAGACAAAAAAGAAAAAGAAGATGAAGAAAAAGAAGAAGAAAAAGAAGAAGAGAAAGAAGAAGATAAGAAAGAGAAAGAAGTCAAAAAGCAGACAGAAAAGGAAGAAAGCACAAACAACACAGCAGATGTACCCACTCCATTGGAACAGGACACAACAGACAACAAAAATGATAATGATAATAATAATAATAAAGAAGAAGAAGAGAAGAATGCAAAAGATAATTCATCATCATCATCCAATTCCTCTTCTTCCTCCTCTTCCTCTGATAGCTCCTCTCCCTCCTTTGAAGATCTCCCAATCTTCACTCCCTTCATTCCCCTGCGCTCGTCCTCATCCCTCTCCACTCCCCTTACCGTTGTCTCTCTCCTCTCCATTGAAGATGCCTATTTAGGTGCTTCTCTTGTCTTCCGCACAGACTCTGGCTGGCTGAACGAGGGGATGAAGGAGGCGATCCGGCAGATGGGCGAGGTGGAGCAGGAGTTCCAGAGGCAGTTTGTGCAGCAGCAGGAGAAGGAGAGGGAGGAGGCGAGGAGGAAGGAGAAGGCGGAGGCGCTGATGCAGATGAGGGAGGAGGAGAAGCTGAAGATGAGAGAAGGGAAGAGGAGTGCAGAGGGAGGGAAGGCTGATGCGATTCCTGCCTCATTCATCATCACCCCTTCTTTCCTGGCAGCACTGCTGAGACACACAGCACAATTAGCCATCAGAAAGGAGAAAGAGAAGAAAGGGAAGGAAGAGAGGGGACTAAATGGGAACAGCAAAACACTCAACTTTGGCAGTTTGGTGTTGCATTCGAATGTGCGCAGAGGAAGATCGAATTCTGTCTCCTTTTCTGCTTTCTCTAATTACTCTCATAATTCTCCTTCTCCTTCACCTTCTTATTTGGAGGTTGCATTTGACAGGAAGAGAAGGATGTTCAGAAAGAGACTGTTGGAAAGTGTTGATGTTTCGTCTTTCTTTTCAACAACTCCATCAACCTCTGCAAAGACAATAGAAGCAGACAATAACAATGAGTATATTAATGAATATGATAATAATAATAGCAATAATAATAATAGCAATGATAATAATATCAATGATAACAATGAGAATAACAATAATAATATGAGCAATGTGAATGCCAATCCAATCCATACTGTCAGCTATTCAAAAGAGAGCAACACAGAAGACATTGCACATTTTGTGTCTCTTTTGAAGTCAGCTGGCAGAAGAGGGCGTATTTTTGAAGGAGAGCGAAAGAGAAAGGCGATTTCAGCCGAGCCGACGAGGGAGCTCGTTTTGAGGCTGGTTGGGCAGATGGCAGAGGAAGAGGAGGTGAAAGAGGCAGAAGAGGCTGTGCAGAGGAAGAAGGAGGAGGAAGAGAGAGAGAGGAAGAGGAGAGCAGCAGAAGATGACGAGAACAACGAGGAGAGGGAGCTGTACAGACAGTACAAGGAGGAGAAGATGAGGAGGAGGAAGAGGAAGCTGGAGAGGAAAGAGGCGAAGATAAAGAAGAAGCTGGAGAAGATGAGGAGGAGGAGCGAAAGAGAGAAGAGGTATAAGAAAGAACTGGAGGCGTATCGGAAGATGAAAGAGGAAGAGAAGGAGAAGAAGAAGATGCAGCAGCAACAAGAGAGAGAATATGAAGGGGACAATACGATGGGGACATCTTCAGAGGCATCGGTTAGTTCATCGTATTCAGATGCAGATGAGTCAGATGGCAACACAGGAACAGATGGAGAGAGGAAGAGGAGAGAAAGAGAAAGAGAAAGAGAAAGAGAAAGAGAGAGAGAGAGAAAGAGAGAGGCAGAGATGAATGGGAGGTTGAACAGAAAGAGCAGTATGAGCAATAAGAGTGTTGGAGGAAATAAACAGAGTGATGTTGTGGAGGAGAGGAGAGGGAAAGGAAGAGAAGGAAGAGAAGGAAGAGAAAGAGGAAGAGGGAGAGAAATGGAAGTGAATGGATATGTCTCAACAAATCGACAGAATCATCAGCAACAACAGCAAAAGTATCAAGAATATCCAGAAGAAGAGGGGGAAGAGGGGGAAGAAGGAGAAGAAGGAGAAGCAGAAGATAAGCAGAGCCAGGTGTCGTTTCTGTTTGATGTCCATTCTCTGCCATTTGGGGTGTTTCCGCCAGAGTATGTGGATGTGGCTGAGAGGGCACTGCAGATGGGGTGGTGGATGCTGCTGCAGAGGCAGTGGGCATACGACATGAGAGAAATGGGCAATGGAATGGAAGAAGGAGGGGATGTGGGGCTGTTGAAGGGGAATGCATCTCTTTCTGCTTCATCATCATCTTCTTCTTCTGCTTCTTCTTCATCTTCATCATCATCATCTTCTTCTTCTTCTATTTCTTCCTCTGCTTCTTCTTCTGGTGCTGATGATAAAGTTGAATTGAACAGGAAAATAAGACCATATTCAGTTGCGTGGTGGGAGGAAGAGGTTAGTTCAGATGAGTTTGCACAGCTGATAGAGACATTTGCCAGGGAGCAAAGAAGAGAGAAGGAGAAGGAGAGAGAGAGAGAGAGAGAGAAGGAAGAAGGAGAAGAAGGAGAAGGAGAAGGTATCAATAATTATAACTTTTTTGATGAGAAGAAAGAATATTTTGCATTCGATGACTTCTTTTCTGGTTGGACAGCAGGCTCATTCTTATCAAAGGAGCAGCTGAATAACAGAGAAGATGAAGATACCCCAGCAAATGATGGGGGAAGAGAAGGAAAGAAGATGGAAGAAGGAAATGAAGAAGAAGAAGAAGAAGATGATGATGATGATGAAGATGTTGATGAAGAAGATGCATTTTGGCAAAAAATGGAGAAAGAAGCAGTGAAAGAGCAGATGAAGACACAAAATTCTGTTTCTTCTTCTTCTTCTTCTTCCATTCAATCAGCATATCAGCACAATCCATATCTTTCTTCTTCCTCTTCCTCTTCTCTTTCCTTCCCCCCAATCTTCGTTCCAGGCATATGGCATCCTTCTTCTGTCCTTCCTCTGCCTTCTTCTTCTTCCTCCTCTTCTGTCAAATTCTTCGAAAGATACACCCAATTCACTTCTCTTCCTGTCGATGTTCAGAATGCTGTTCTCTCTTTTGCGGCTTCTTCTCGTTTGAAACAACAGATGAAGCAATCTTCTTCAGCTCACTCGAAAACAAAGACTTCTTCCTCTTCTTCTTCCTCTTCTTCCTCTTCTTCTTCCTCTTCTTCTTTTTCTTCTTCTTCCTCCTCTTCCTCTTCTTCTTCTTCTTCTTCATTTGCGCCTTCTCCGCTGTCCCTTCAGCAAAGTCCAACTCGATCCATTCTCAACACAGCTGTTTTGTCTTCTTCTGCCTCTTGTTCTTCTGCTCCTTCTCCTCCTTCCATTCTATCTGCTTCTTCTTCTTCCTCCTCTTTCTCTTCTTCCTCTCCTTCTTCTCCTTCTTCTTCTTCTCCTTCTCCTTCCTCTTCTTCGTATTCTTCGTATTCTTCATATCATTCCTCTTCTGTCAAACAGACATCTGCTCTCAGAACATCCTCAACTGAAAGAACACAAACACCCACAAACACTTCCATTCCATCTCTTCTCTCTTCTTCTGCTCATCCTTTGGCATCTTTCTCTTCATCATCTTCATCATCATCATCTTCTTCATCATCATCATCTTCTTCTTCTTCTTCTTCCACTTCTTCTTTTTCTTATTCTCCTTCTCATTCTCCTTCTTCTCCTTCTCGTTCTTCCTCCTCCTCCTCCTATTCTTCTTCTTCTTCTTCTTCCTCTTCTCCAACTGTCAACATTTCCAATTCTTCTTCCTTCTCTTCTCCTGTCAGCAAATCTCTCCATTCACAGAAGTTCAATTCATCTGCTCGTCCTTTCTCGCCAAAGCTCTTTTCATCTTCTGATTCCCATTCCTCCACCCCTTCTCCTGTCCTCACCCCAAAAGACTCTCAATTCATTTCCTATTCTTCTTCTGCTTCTTCTTCTTCTTTAAATATTCTTTCTCCTCCTCCTCCTCTCCCTCCTCCTCCTCCTCCTTCTGCTTCATTTTCTTCTTTTCATTCTTCTTCCTCTTCTTCTTCTTCCTCCTCCTCTGCCTCTTCCCCTTCCTCTTCTCCTTCTTCTCTCTCTCCTTCTCCTTCTCAGTCTCAGTCTCCTTTTCATTCTCCTTCTCATTCTCCTTCTCGTCCTCATTCTTATTCTCCCACTCTCTCTCTCTCTCAACAGTCTCATCACAGCCCTGCCTTCTCTGCTGCTGGAATGGCCACATTTCATCCTCTTTCTTTGTCTTCTTCTTCTTCCTCCTCCTCCTCTCCTTCATCTTCATCTTCTCCTTCTCCTTCTTCTCCTTCTTCCTCTTCCTCTTCCTCATCCACAAATCTTCCATCTCTTTCATCTCAATCATATTCTGGTTTTCTGAAGCCAACACTGTCTCTGTCTCCTGGACTGCCTTCTCTTTCTTGTTCTCCTTCTTCTCCTGCAAATAAAGGCATATCCATATCATCTTCTTCTTTTTCCTCTTCTTCCTCTTCCTCTTCTCCTTCTTCTTCCTCATCTGTTTCTTCTTCTCCTTCTTCTCCTGCTCTCATCAGACCAATCACATCAACTGCATTTCCTGTCTCTGCTGTCACTCTTTCTCTTTCTCCTGCTCCTTCTTCTCCTTCTCATTCTCATCCTCCTTCGCCTTCTCCTTCCCCTTTGGCTTCTCCTTCTCGTTCTCATTCTTCTTTGTTGTATGCTTCTCCTTCTCATTCATCATCTTCTTCTTCTTCCTCTTCCTCTTCTTCCTCTTCTATTTCTTCTCCCTCTTTCCTTTCTTCCTCTTCTTCCTCTTCCTCTTCTTCTCCTTCTCTTTCATTGAATGTTCCACTGAAACTGTCTCTTCAGCCAAGTCAGTCTGCTCTCAATGCAAAGAATCCTCCAAACACATCTTCTGTCACTCTAACCACTTCATTGTTTACTTCTCTTCCTTCTTCTTCTTCTTCTTCTTCTCTTCCTCTTCCTTCTTCTTCTCCTCTTCCTCTTCCTTCCACTTCATCATCATCATCATCTTCATCTTCTTCTTCTTCTTCTTCCTATTCTTCTTCTTCATCAGATGTCTCTCAAATGAATATTCATTCAGTTGGCATGTCAAACACACCCAACTTCATCCATCCTCATCCACATGTCATTCCTTCTCATTCTCCTTCTTCTTTCCTCTCTTCCACAAAAGCAGATTCTATTCCATCTTCCATTCTTCTTCCTCCTCCTCTTTCTTCTTCTTCTTCCCTTCCAACTTATTCTTCTCTTCCTTCTTCATCATCATCTCTTCCCACTTTTTCTTCTCCTTCTTTATCTTCTCCTCCTTCCTCCTCCTCCTCCTCTTCTTCTTCTTCTCTTCCTTCTTCCTCTCTCCCTTCCTCTTCTCCTGTTCTTCCTCTTCCCTCTCTCCCCTCTCTTCCCTCTCTTCCCACATCTGATCCAGTTGTGTCTCCACCTGATGTCTCTCCTCCTTTCTCTCCTGTCTCTCTCCCTCCCACTCCTCCTTACTCTCCTCCTTCTCCTCCTCCTCCTCCTCCTCCAAATATCATCCCTTCTCTTCCGCCTTCGCCAAAGGAATTTCAAATTTTCTCTGCAAAAAATGCATCTTTGTCTGTTTTGTCATTCGAATCAGGTGTTTCTCTGGAGAAAGCACCTCATTCAGCAGAGTTTGTGTCACTTGATGTGACAGACAGAGAAGAGAAGGAGAAAGAGAAGGAGATGAAAGAAAAGAAGGAGAAGGGATTGAATGAAGGAGGAAAGGGAATGGATTTGAAGGTTGATGAGTCTTTAGTGCCTATCAAGTTGGAGCAAGAAAGAGAGAAGGAAAGAGAAAAGGAAAGAGAAAGAGGAGAGAGAAAGGAAATGGAAGGAGCGAATGAGGAAAAAGAAGAAGTGGTTGAACGAATGGCAGAGAATGAAGTGGAGAAGGAGGAGAAAGATGTGAAAGAAGGAGGAAAGAAGAAGAAGAAGAAGAAGAAGAGAGACAAAGAAAAAGAAGAGTTGGAGAGGCAGTTAGAAGAGCTGCTGATGGAGGAAGAGAAGGAGACAGACAAGAAGAAGAAGAAGAAGAAAGACATGGCTCTTTTGATAAAACTGCTGAAGGAAGACGGAATCGACGACGAGGAAGTCAAAAAGGCGCTTTTGCTGACTGAAAATGTGGCAGATGAAACAGACAGGAAAAAGAAGAAGCGCAAAAAGGAGAAAGACACAGAAGATAAATAATCGGTTGCTTCATCCAATGCAAAAAAAAAAATTTGATAAAATAAAAAATGGGGATATTTTGACATGATTTGTAGAGCATTGTTTTCTTAAGTTGTTGTGGAGATGATATCCATCTATTTGTGATTATGTTTTGTTATATTAGGTTTTTAGAACAAAAATATATTTTTTTTGTTTTGTTTATATTGTTTTAATCAAATTTGGAAATAAATAAATTTCATGATTATTTTCTTTGTGATCCATTACACATCTTTGTTATACATTTTATACTTTAAGTTTGTTGTATATTGACTTGCGTGTGCACTTTTAAAATTGTATTATTCACAATTTCAAATAAACTTTAAAAATTTCAATAAGCAAGAAAATGTTTCTTTAACAAAATAGCAATAAATAGAAACTATCGATAAATAAGAAAATTCTTAGTTCTTAAGAAAAATTTTCGTTTATGATAAAAAATGAAAATGAAAGATGATCATAATCCCATACATAAAATATTATAATTGATCTAACCAATGCAAAGCTCAACTGCTCTTCTTTGGGTTGGGGGTTTAGATAAAAGAACAGATGCTGTTACGTTGGGTCATCTTTTCGAAACAGTAGGATTTGTGTTTGTCCACTTTTTCTGCAAAATGATTATTTTATTTGTTGTTTTAGCAAAGCTGCAAATATTGCAATTGAGGACAATGTTTCCAAAGGTTTTGGATACGTTGAAATGGAAAGCCCTGTGATGGCCGAACGAGCAAAAACAAAACTTAACGGAGCTTTAGTTGATGGAAGAAATATAAAAGTTGCTTTCATGAGGCCTGGAGGTTTGAGAGATTTTGAAATTGATCCATCACCTCCACCAGACCGCATACGAGAATATTCTCAAATTCATGGATGGATTGATGTTCCAACTTCTCGGGAAGATGAATATTCAGGAAGAAGATCAAAACAAGAATCAACACAAAAAGCTGCAGGAAAATCCGGAGTTAATAAAGCACCAAGAGAAGAAAAATCAATTGAAAAGAGTGGGCTTCGTGGAGTTACAACGACGACGGTCAGAAAGGTTTGGATTCACATCGGGAACTTACCGTATCAAATGAAAATTGAAGATTTGCTGAATTCATTGTCAAAATATCGGGTGAAAAGCATTCGCCTTCCAAAAATGGAAGCAAATCCTGTAATGAATGTGGGGTATGGTTTTGTTGAATTAGTTGATGAAGCAGAGAGAGAAAAACTTCTTCTTGAGAATGATCAAATTCTTGTTCTGGGAAGGTCATGTCGTGTAAGGCCAGCTGTAACGATCCCTGTTAAAGTTGAATGAAAATGTTTTATGGTCTTTGTAGTTATTTGCGTTAATTTTTCATTTCACTTCTTTTTTTCATTCACTTGATTTATTCTAAATGTTTTTCCAAAGGAATTGCACTTCGTTTGCATAAACTGTTTTGTTTTTTTTTTTTTTCTTTTTCTTTTCAAGCGAAAAAGAAGAACTGAAAATGCATTTGCCTTATCAACTTTTTTCAGGAAAAAAAAAAAAAAAGGAGAGAGAGAGAGAGATTGGTATTCAATTTACAAGCACTATTTTTTTTAGCATTTATTTCAGATTATTGAACTCTAAATATTGAATGTCAATTATTATGAAGAAATGAAAAAACAATTTTTTTCGTGGAAGATTCGACTTACTTTGAAAATGCCACAATTGCATTTGCAAGTTAGAAGAATTGAAAAATAATTCCATGAAATAATTAACAATAAATACAATTTGGATGATTAATGCAAAAATCCTTTTAATGTTATCAATGACAACTTTTGTCAAATAAATAAAGGATGAAATTTTGCATTGAGAATTAAACAACTGCAATGTCTCTTTAACAAAAAAAAAAAAAAAAAAAAAAAAAAAAAAAAAAGTAAAAAAAAAAAAAAAACGTTTTGAATTCTTTTCTTTCATTTTTTCTTGTTTTTTTTTTTATTTATGCAAATTATTTGGATGATTCTGTGAAAAACATAAAATTTAAGGTAACTTCCAGTATTTAAATTTGGAAATTATAGCCTCATAAAAGATATTTAAATTTTTGACATAAAAATTTATTAAAGGTGAAAAAATAGTGAATAAAACTTGATGTTGCATTAGAACTCTTTCATATCAAATTTCTTTTGTGCGAAAATTTTTTAAAATCAATCAAAGAATAAACATTAACAGACTATGATAAATATTTACAAGTTTTGTTCAATAAACCGATTTCACTTTTTTTTTCAAAGTTTCTTTATTCAATCATTGCATATCTGACATTATTTCTAGAAGAAACGTTAAAGCGAACAAATTTTATTTGACTTAACTTTTCTTTTGAAAGCCGCATCCAATTAAACTCAAAAGGCTCTTTTTCATCCATTTTTTCTTAATTCGTTTCATCTTCAATTTTTTTCTTCCAAAATTGTTTGATCAAGATCCTGCAAAGCATGAATTAGTTTCATCTTTCAAAAATTTGCATCATTCTATATGCATCAATTGTCAAATTTTTCACACATGCAAAAACCATCATTTCCCAGTCATTTTGTCTGTTTGTTCGTTATTTCTACAAACGAAACAAAAATATTTCTCTTTTTCATAAACATTACCAATTCAGATAAATGAATCAATGTTATTTTGTTTGAATTTCAGTTAGGCATATGCTAATTTGAAAAATACAATCGATAGGAAAATTAAAGTAACAAAAAATCTAAATAAATGAAGCTAACCGCACTCTATTATATCTGCAAATTATCATTTGATTCGTTGGATCATATAATTTTCAATTCAATGCATTTCAATGAAATCCTTTTCAATAATGAAATTACAAAGAAACGACGTAAAATAATGTTTCAATTACAAATTTTTCTCTTTGTAAATTTCATAATAATACATGAAAAATCAACTTTTAAATATTTTCGCAATCATTATCATCCAACTTTTATTCTCAAAAAAAGTTTTGTGTTGTCGCATCATTTCATTTAATGCAAAAAAATATTTCCCTTTCCCAACGCATCAGTCATTAGTTCTCTTAAAAAAATTATTTGACACTTTGATAAGCAACAGATGTAACTCAGTTTTCAATAAAGAATTTTTTATTGATCAATAATTGATCTTCCTCTAATATCCGTATTTCGCTCATTTATCAAATCAGATCGACTTGGTTTTGTCTGTGGGTAGCAGTCAATATAAAAGTCTAATCATCTCATGGTTTGTATCGTTTATTATTTTTGAGCATTTTGAAGAACTGTTGATATTTCTTTTTAAGACATTCTTCATTGGATTTCTGGTTTTGTTATCTTCAGTTTTTTCCACTCCAACAGTTCTTGTCAAAAAAGAGTTAGTAACACTTCCAGCAGGTGAAAAATTTGATTTAAAAACACATATCCACATTCACAATGCTGGGGAAGAGCCTATTTACGATGTTAATGTCGATGATCAATGGGGCGAATATTTCCTTGTTTCACAAAATGCAAAGGACAATAATTTGTGCCATTACGACAAAATTGAAGGTGAAACAAACGTTACATGTGAGCAGGTGTGGGTACCTCAACGAAGCGGAGCATATCACATGCTACCAGTGCGTGTCAGTTATCGCGAAGTTGCTGATTCTGACGAGATTCAGTTTGTAATTGGACATCCATTCATTGAAGCTCCACTTGACATTCTTCCCCAAGCAGTTTACAAAAGATTTTACACATCTCACAAGCGTGAATTTTTCGCTTTCTTACTGATGAGCTGCAATGCAGTTTTAATTCCATACATTTTCTACACAACTACCCATCACGAGAACAAGAGATCAAAGAAGATTCGCCAAAGCACAAATTCTAAATAAAAAAAAAATTTTTTTTTCATTTTCACGTCACAATTGCGTTTCATCAGCGGTGAAATGGGGTTATAATTAAATAGAATACAAAGAGTTTGTTTTTTCCAAAGATTTTTTTGAAATTTCGAAGCTCCATTACACATCATTTTCATTATGACATCCTCCACTCTTTTGAACTTACCAAGATAAATAGAAAAAAATTTTGATCACTATTGATCATTTCCCTTAGAGAAAATGTCTGAAAAGCAAGTGTGAAAAAATAATTAAAACAGCGATAATTACGATTTATTGTTTCCTGATTTCATATAAACGTGAATAGTACGTTATTGTAACAAACGGAAGAGTGCTGACTTTGGGCTCTGAGCCAAAAGTCATTGAGAACGGAGCTGTTTGCATTGATCGCAAAACAGGGAAAATTGCCTTTGTTGACGAATGTGAAAAGGTTAAATCAGCGTGCCCAGATGCAGAAGTGATTGATGCTGATGGAAAGCTTGTGTGATTTAAAGCTTTTATATTGCAACTTCATTCTTCATTTTAAACTTGAAACAAAGGTTATGCCAGGATTCATTTGTGCGCACACGCATTTCTACAGCATGTTTTCACGAGGAAAAGCTCTTGCGGGACCACCTGCAAAAACATTTATTCAAGTTCTTCAGCGATTATGGTGGGAACTCGACAAAGCTCTGTCACTGGAGGATGTTTATCTCAGTGCTGTTTCTTGCGTAATCCAAGCTATCAAATGCGGAACGACAACATTGATAGACCATCATGCCAGCCCTAATGCAGTAGCAGGCTCGCTTGATGAAATCGCAAAAGCTACACTTGGAGCTGGTGTTCGGGCATGCTTGTGCTATGAAGTTACTGACAGAAACTCTGAGGAAGAAGCAAATGCTGGAATTTCGGAGAATATTAGATTTATGCAAAGATGCGCAAAAGAGCCATCGCCTTTGCTTGCTGCCACTTTTGGCTTGCATGCTTCATTCACTGTGAATGAGAAAATCATGGAAACCATCTCTGCGTATGCTTTGAATGATTCAAAAAAAAGAAGAAGAAGAAAAGCTTCCGTAAAATTTTGTATTAGATGCGATTGCACTTAGCTTTATGAGAATTTTTGAGATTTTTAATATGAATTATTCAATGAATTCAGTGATTAATATATTGATTGTTTTTCTATCATTATTTTTAAACAGACGTTTGCGCCGCGAAGTGCCGCCGGAAACAGTTGGAGTACACATTCATGTTTCTGAATCGTCATTTGACCAAGATGATGCTGAATACAAATGCGGAATGACACCAGTACAGCGCCTCGAGAAACATGGTTTGATTTTTTTTTGTCAACCTTGTTTATTTTGAAAATACCTGTGTTCAATCTCCTTTTCTTTTATTTTTATCCTCTATAACATTTGCGTGATATATTTTCATGGCTCATTTTGTAAAAAAATGACTCTCCTTAAAATAGGATTGCTGGGTCACCGCTCAATCTGCGTGCACTGTGTCGCAATTTCAGAAAGCGACGAAGACATTTTGAAAGAGACAGACACAATTGTTGTGCACAACCCGTCCTCAAACATGAACAACGCTGTGGGATTTGCAAAAGTGCAGAGAATGATGGAGAAAGGTGTTTTGGTGGGGCTTGGAACTGACGGTATGTCACAGGACATGATAAGCGAGTTCAAACAGGGATATGTTGGACACAAGCTCGCACAAAAAGACCCACAGGCAATGTCATGGCAGCTTGGGGAAATGCTCTTCAAATCCAATGCAATGATTGCAGAAAGTGTGAATCCTTTTTTTTTTTTTAATATTCAGATTTGATTTTGATGTCTGTGTTTAAACATTTTTATTTCATAACTGTGCACATTCTTTCGGAAAACTCAATTCAATTCTGTTATATTTAGGATTCTTTGGATTCCCAATTGGGCATCTGACGCCTGGAGCAGCTGGTGATGTAATCATTCTCGATTACTATCCTCCAACTCCTATTACACCAGGAAATTGGCCATGGCACTTCATGTTCGGAATTACCCCGGCTGATGTGAATACTACAATTGTTGCTGGAAAAGTACTGATGAAGGATCACATTTTGAATCTGCCAAAACCACAGTTCGATGAAAAAGCAGTCTTTGAAAGAGCCCGTGAAAGATCCAAAGACGTTTGGGCAAAGTTCTAACTGAAAGAGGTCAGAACGCAAATATTTCCTTGTTCTTAACACTGTTAATAACCAGATTTATGAATTTATTGATTTTACAAAATTACAAGTGAAATTAATTGGTATATTTTTTTCTAAACAATTTGAAGATAATAAAAATGAAGCAGAAAATAGAAAATCAACAATGTGAAATGATTTTTATGTAAACAGACAACAATTCAATCACATGAAGGATTGTCATAATAATCTAAATTCAAAACTCCAAAATACCCCTTTTGCGCTTCTTTGGAATCTGGAGTTGTGTAACTCTTAGAAAATGAAAAAGGATTTAATATTTTGATATATGCTTTTAAAAATAATTGCATACTGCCTGTAACTGTTCGAGAGTTGAGCTTGGAGATGGAGCAAAACTACCAATCACAATAATCAGACAAAAGCTACAAAACAAAATAATACTGATAGAAATAATTAAAAAATCACAAACAAGAGATGTCCCTTCGGGTAATTGCAATATTTCTTTCAAATACTTGGAATTTTTATGGAGAGATCTTTGCTTATCAAATAGACGCATTTTTTTTCTTTCCATAAAGCATGTGTATAGTTTTGGTATTAAACTTCACGAGCACTTTTAAATCAAATGGTTTTCTAACTGCATTGGAGAAATGCAATTCTTTCACATTATTTTACAGATATTTAAGGGATTATATGAAACCATAATTGTATATGAAATTAACCAGTATAAATAGAGAAGTCAGGCAAAGGAAAAATTAAGACTGTACTCGCACAGAATCTTTTCTGTAGTATATGTCTCTTCTCAAGTTTCTAAACTTGTAACAGTTAATAGCGCTGAAGATTATTCACGGCTTGTTGTCTTGAGCGGGAAGATGGCTTGTGGCCTGTGTTTCCATTTGGAAACTCTCGTCATATGGCTTTGATGATCGTCCTTATTCTCGTTCAGAGAAATAAGGGGGACTTCAAGCGATATGAAGCGCACCTTTAAATAACAAATATATCTGTAAATTGGATGTGAATTGGATGTTTTTTGGATTGTTTGAAATAAAAGTCAAAAAGTAAAAAATAGAAGTTATTATCAATTAATAGAAGTTGGAAAAAATCATTAAAAAAATCAATTTTGAATCAAAAATTTGTGAAAAGTGAAATGTTCATTGCTTTTCGTGCTCTGCTTTGTATTGAGCTCTTTCCCTGACAATCTCTGCCATTGTGCGACGGATGGCCTGCACCTCTGGGGCTGTCTCTCCTCTCAGAACTTCCATTGCGTCTGCAGCTTTTCCATACACATCCAGCGCTTCGTCAAAGCTATCCAGTGCAAAATACACTGCTCCAATAGAGCGATATGCTGCACATGTTTGCGGATGGACAGAGCCGAAGATTCGCTCTCTGATAGCACGTGCTTGAGTGTAGTGGCTCATTGCTTGGTGCAGCTTCTCAGCTGCATAGTAGGTGTTTCCCATGTTCATGTGCACAATGGCTGTACTTGGGTCAAATACACCAACGCTCTTTTCATAGATGCGCAGTGCACGCCTGTAAGAATACATTGCCTCTTCTAACTCTCCTTGCTGTCTGTAAGCATTACCCATTCCATTCACAACAGATGCCAAGTTTGGATCAGCTGGGTCATCGTTTTCCTCTTCATCGTCTTCGTCGAAGCTTCTTCTCTTTTTCTTGTCCCTCCGCTTTGCTTTCTGCGTGGCACTCAGCAATCCCTCTTTCCCACCTGCATGCTTCGCTTCGATTTGGTCCAGCAATGACTGGAATATCTCCAGTGCATCGCCTGATGCGCCTTCTGTGAGGAATGCATTGGCTATTTGAGTGTCCAACTCTTTCACGTCGTCTTCGTGTCCGGGAAGAGACTGGAAGAGTTCTTTTGCCTGACAAGGATTTGATAAATAACAAAAGAAAATTGAAAAATACAAAAAAAAAATGAAATTTTATTTCAGAAGCACAATTTTAACCGTCAAAAGATAATAATTTTTGTTTAGAGCAAACCACATTGAACTGCTTTCTTGCCTCTTCGAATTTTCCTCGTGTGACGAGTATCTGCCCCATCATCATTCTGCATGCAGCGAGGCCTTCAAACACCTTCGGGTTGGACTCTTCTGTCGGAGGGGTCTTTTTCGCCTGCCGTGCTGCTGTTGTTGTCGGCACTCGCGCAGACATCAGCGACGGCGCCTTCTGCTTTGAGACACCAGAGACAGACTTCACTGAGCGTGTTGCGGCAGCATCGCGAACAGAACCGTGGAGAGATTTCTCGTCTCCAGAGGGGTGCGGAGAGAGCGGAATGGAAGCATCGGAAGGAGCCCCCGAAAGAGTCGCCGAAGAAGCTGACACTGAAGACGCACCTTTTTCTGCTTCTTCTGCCTGCACTTTCATTCCGGCTGCTGTTGACTCCAAAATGGTTAGTGCTTTGTTCACATAGCTTTCTGCCTCGTCCAGAAGTCCTTGTGCGTGCAGCTGTCTGCTTATGTGGATGTAGACTCCTGCTGTGTCTGGATGCGCCAGGCCAAAGATTTTCTCTCGCAATAGTCTTGCTTTTTCAAAGTGTTCAATTGCCTATATGCAGATGAAAATATATGCATGAACAAAATATCGAAATGACATGTTAATGGTCATTTAAATAAATTCATCCCCAATTCATAATTAAATATTTCATTGAAGAAAATGATATTCTTTCATCCAAACCTCGTCGTATTTCTCAAGTTGCCCTGAAACGATCCCAAGATTGCACTCTGCTGAGGCCATGTCTGGATGCTCGTTCATCCCATTTACCATCATAATCAGCATCCCTTGCTTCAGTGCTTCCTTCGCCTCAACCCATCGCGATGCACAAATATACACAGCTCCCTGATGAAATAAATTCGATGCGACATGAATTGAATCACTTCCATAGCACTTTATTAAATATATTGTTTTTGGATAAATTTGAAATATAAATACAATAACCACAAAAAATGGAATAATGCGCAGAAAATCTCAACAATTATAAAATTAAAATTTCAAACATCTTCTTGAACAACTAGTGCATATTGAAGAAGTTGGATTGCCCTGTCATATTCTCCACGCATCTGCAGAACGTATGTGAATATTGGGAAATGTGAACACAATTTTTAAAACAAATAATCAAGACCTTATGAACAATTGCAAGGTCCACAAGTGCAAGTGCAGTATCTGGATGCCTTTCTCCTTGAAACTTTCTTCTTGTTTCCACAACTTTCTGAAAGCAAGCTAATGCATCATCAAGACGAACTTGTATACGATGTAAAGTTCCTAGATCTCTATAGTAATACACTTTAAATATATGACCGTCTGTAAGCCCTGGACAAGAGTCCAACAAAGCCCCGACTTCAAGTGCCATTTTCATTGCATCAGAGTAACGAGTCAATTCCGTGTATACTTCACATAAGATAAGTTTCGCATAAATGAGTTCTGGGCTTGATGGACCTAATGTCTGATTTATTTTTTTAATGCATTTATTGCATGTTTCAATACATTTTTCATATTCTCCTTCAACCAAAAATTCATGTGCATCAACTTGCAATGTTTTGTAACTAAACAATGAAACATATGTAAGAAAAATAATAAACGAAAGTGGATTATACAACAAACAAGATTATACCTTTCAGTTGTTCCTCCTTTTCCAACATGATCTTTCAAAACAACAGACAATGGAGGTTGTTTCATCGGTGAGTGTTTCCATTCCTATTATTAAAATTAACATCTTTAATTATAAATTAAAACTATTAGTAACCTCATCAATGTGCATTTTCAAATACTAAAATGTTAATAAAAAAATATTATAGAATGTATCGATCAAGTTTTTTTCCATGTTTATAAAATAAAAAACTTGAAGCTTTTTTCATATATTTCCTAATTAAATTATCAGATAATATCTGTGCCATAATAAAGATGGATGACGCATCAGAAAATATTTCTCATGTTCTTTTTGCTTCATCCGTCGAGGAAAGAGCAAGTACAAGGATGATGACATTTAATAAAGAGAAAGAACAAATTAATTTTCACGATTCATTTAACAGTACTATTTCTAAGTTAAGAAAATCAAATAGAACACAACAACTTTTCCATCGGCGCTCAGAAAACGAAGATGATAATGAATTTAAATTTTCACATCCAAAAAATGCATTGGAACTTGTTACAAAACTTTTATCTGATGATGAAACAATAATTTATCAAGCAATATGTGATATTTATGAATTATCAAAAAGTGTGCTTATTTTTATTTGATTTGGTTTTCAATTATTTATTTCCAAGATGGACCGAGTAAATTTATGCAAGAATTATTGAACTGTGATGTTATCACTGCGTTGCAAATTATTGGAAAGAAAACACAATCCATTTTTCTTCTAGTTTGCATTTGTTTCAAAAGATAATCCACAAAAGTTGTTTTTCTTCTTCTTCTTTCTTCTTTTTTATAGCGTAGAATATTGTCGATATTTTGTAACTTTGGTATGATTTGCCTCACCTTTTTTAAGTTTTGAAAGACTTTTATTTTAAAAAGCAACTGAAAGTGGAGAAGAGTTGAATCTGATGACGTTTAGCAATTTAATAAATTTTCTTTCAGATATTTTTTTGAAGCACACAGATGAATCTTGCAGATCAAGAGTTTGAAACAACTCACTTTTAAGAATTACCTATGAAAAGATATTCTTATTCACTTTTTTCTCAGACAATATTGTGCGTAGCAAACTTAATCGGGAATAACTCAATCGCACAGGAACACATTTCTCAATTTCCATTTGCACAAACTGCTATTCAAATTTTATCTTCTTTTTCATCTTGCCCTTTGATGTCTTCCATGCAAATGACAACATCACCATGCCCTTCATTCAGTTTTATAATAAACATCATATTTTTTTTACGCAATAACGTTGTTGTGAGTGAAAATGCAAGTGGTTTAGTTTCAGTCTTTCCTCAACTTGTAGATGCGTTGATGGTAGTCCTTCCGGATTATTGTTCTGTATCGCCTCAGCCGACTTCATCAACGACGATACAAACAACAACAGCAAATTGGCAATCGTTGTTTAAATCATTGAATTGCGCACCAGAAATGTTTCTTTATGATTGCTTGGTTTTAATAAATAAAATTTCAATCGACTATGCTGAAACCATCCCCGTATGCTCTCATTAATTGGTTGATTCGTTCATTCATTTTTGCCTGAATTGAAATCTTCATGAATTTTTTGTCTCTGCAATAAAATTAAAAATATATTTCAGATTCTTTCAAGCAAAAAAGTCTTCAAATACTTAATAAAACTTCTTTCAAATAGTTATCCAGCAATGGCCGAACATTCTCTGTCGATCATTTGCACAACAGTCATTCATTCTGAAACAGACGTATATTTAGTGTGAACATTTTTAATTGCGCATTCTTTTGCTTGAGCTATTCAGCTACTGTTTTTTGAAATATGCTTTTTTTTACGATTGCATTTTGTCCATTTGGATTTTTAGTCTTTAATCGAAGACGAGCTATTGTCACATCTTCAGTTTTTATTAAAAGTTCAACAAAAATATGAGCTAATGCCAGACATTGCTCTCATTTTCAGCAATCTTTGCGTCGATAAGGAAGTTCATTCACACATCTTAAATTCTGGACTTGTTACAAGTGCAGTTCAGCTCCTTCAGACTGCACCAAAACGAGCTGCAAATGACTTTCTTTATGGCTTAGCTTCGATTGTGCTTTGTGGAACATGTCATGCACAGCTAGCAAACGAGAAAGTTACTGGAGCAATGCTCGATGCAATAAACAAAGGTATCAAGGAATCTGAGCGTCTAGCCCTGAAGGCGATTGTTCAGATGTTAGAATTTGGAAAGAAAGAAGCAGAACAAATGGTCCTATGTGGAAGAATGGTGTGCAATACAAGAAATGAAGGAGAAGAGGGTGATAAGCTGGTTGTTACCAACAGAGTACTTGATGAATTATTGGATGAAGATAGATTGAATCATTTTTTTAATCTACGCAGAGTGAAGGACATTGCGGCTCGCCGTTACATAGCCATTATTTACAAAGAGTTTTTAGCAGACCAACTACAGAGTATGCAATTATCAGATTATTCGGGAGATATTGTTGTTGATCATGATGAAAATGATGCAAATACTGAATCTAATGGAGATGAGGAAGAGGAGGAAGAGGAAGATGAGGTAGAGGAAGAAGAAACTGAAGAAACGCTTGATGAAGTTGAATCCGATGATAGCTTTTCTTCTGAAAAAATTGAAGAGAATTCAAATGAAGGGAAAATGGAAGAAGAAAAAGCAGATTTTGCGAATAAATTACAATTAGAAAGAACAGTAAGTTAACGGAACAATGGAAGCAATTGAAATTTTTAAAATAGAAAAGTGATCACTTACTAAATAGAGAGCTTAGAGTTTCTTATAAAACCGAATTGCCTTTAAAATATGTTTATTTTTTATTTTTTTTTTTTTTTTTTTTTTTTTTTTTTTTTTTTTTTTTTTTTTTTTTTCGCAATTGAAAACCAAAACAATTGAGGAAGAATAATCAATAATGGCAACAGGTTAATAAGATTTAATTCAGTATTCGATTGATCGTATTTTGATTATTGAAAAAATTTATGTGAAATCCTTATTATTTTTTTGAATAGAAATACCAAACCCTATGGCTTATCCTTTTACTTTTACTCTTCAATCGAGATATGATGAAAAGTTATTCTCAATGGGAATTTTGAGAAAATGATCCATTTAGTTAAATATTAGGGTGATAATATGGGTAATTATTTTTGAAATCATAACTTTTTTCGGAGTGTTGATTCTTTTAACGTTTTATTTCTATGATAAGGAAAAATTCATTCAAAAAGAAAAAATAAGATAATTGTTTCTAAAATCAATGCGTAAGAAAATATTCAAGAAAAAATTATCTTTGAAAGTGGGAATAACTTTTCATTGTTCATTTATCCACATTCAAAGTGAAAACTCAAACCGAAAATTTTGAGAGAGAAAATATGGATTCAAAAATAATTACCCATATATGATTTCACATTTTTTCAAACAAAATCTTCGATTAGAAATTATTCCATGAATATTTACCAATGTGTGATTATTTTTGAAATCAAATCTTTATTTCGGGGTGTGGATAATTATGAAAATTCATTGTTATTTGCAAATAATTTTCTTTTCAATATTTATTGTCAAAATTTTTTTGAAAAGTTCCATTTGTTTAATTTTCAAAAAATTATAAATTTCATATTTCGATCAAATTTCTGTTTCTACTCACCAAATTTTGCTGTCATTGAAACAAATCCTTGAAAATGTTTTTTTATCCATTTGAGTGTGATTTCGCGAGTGAAAACATAAATTTGATCGAAAAATGAAATTTTTTATTTTATGAAAATTAAACAAATGGAACTTTTCAAAAAATGTAGACACATGTTTTTCAATCAGTTTTATAAAGTTAATAATTGATGGGAAAAAAAAAAGAGAGAGAGAGTATGTATGTGTGAGTGAGAGAGAGTGAGAGAGTGTTGTTTTTTGTTGAAGTTATTTCTTTTCTGTGTTCATTGATAAAAATTCATTTCAAATTTTTAGAACCGTAATTTTTCTTCGAAAAAACAGGATTGCAAAAATAATCACACATATTTATAAAAAAAGATTGGAAAATATATCATAGTTAATATTTGATGACAATATTACACTTGTGTGATTATTTTTGATCAAATGATTTTGACAAATATTTTCTCTTGAGAATTCACTTTGAATATTAACAAAAGAACAATGAAAAGAAAAATGACAAATCAAAGTCATCTTTATTTTATTTCAGCTTTAACATTTGGGGCAAAATATTTTGCTTCAGCCGTTTTCATTCAAAAATTATGTTCTTTTCGTTGACTTTTTAATATCAAAAAACTTATTAAGAATGAGTCCATTTTTTGAAATACGTGTGATGTCACAAAGCATTGTGTAATAATATCAATGATGTTTGTTAACAGATATGATAATCCAATTTATTCTGAAATCAGATGAAGTTTAATAAAGTTATGAGCGAAGCAATTTTTCTATGCCTTTCGCAAAAAAAGCTTGAAAGTCCGTATTTTGCCCCATTTGGTTTCATAAAATCGAAAAAGAGAACAAGTAATTAAAAAAAATTTGAACAGTATTATCCATTCCAAAGAAATTGAATAATAAGATTTGTGACACACATCCCTTTCATTTAGTTATGGGAAAAAGAATTGAATAGCAAATCAAAATTCGAGCTGATGTTTTTTGTCACATCATTCTTCAAACAATAATTTAAAAGTTATTTATTTCAAAAAAAAAAAAAAAATCGTAATTAATCAACCTGCATAATTTATGATTATTCTTTTTGTACAATTATTTGCTATTGTTGTTTTTATTTAAAAAAAAATAAAGAAAAAATCTCGAAATAATTATTGAAAAATTTGATTTCTGGTTATTTATCTTGTCAAATATCCAGCACAATATCATTTGATCCTTTGTCTGACTGATGCTCTTCGTCTTCGGTAGTTAAAGCTTTGATTTCTTTCTCCTTAATTTTCTGAGCGGAAAAATCTTCTTCGTTATCCGTTTCTTTTTGTGTTGCTTCTATTGTCGATTTGCTTTTATTGCGTTTTTTTGGAGGTGGCGGAGGTGGAGGAAACGGACTGCTTGCTCTATTTGCGGAAATTGGAGGTTGGTTCTGATTATCTTCCAAAGCTTTTGCTTTCTCTTCTCTTCTTGCTCGTTCTTCCATTTCTCTTCGCAAATTTAGAATATATTCTTCTTTCTTCTTCTTCTCTTCTCTTTCATTTTCCTCTCTTTTCAACTTTTTCTCTCTTTCTCTTTCTCTTTCTCTTTCTTCTTCTTCTTCTCTTTCTCTTCGATCTTCTTCTGTTTCTCTCTTGTAAAACAAATCAGTATCTATTGGAGGAGGAGATTCACTCAAAATTTCCTCTTTCTCGTTTTCTCCTTTTTCATCGTTTTCAGTGGCTTCATCATTTTCTTTATCAACAATAATATAATCGCTTTCTTCTTCTTCTTTTTCCCCGTTCTTTGTTTTCTTTTCTTTCTTTATTTTCTCAATCCACATTTCGAGAGAAGCATGCGTGTCAAATCTTTTGAGATTTTTTTGATTCTTTCTTGCTTCTTTTTCTTTTATCTTTTTCGCCTTTTCTTTTTCTTTTTCCAGTTCTTCTTTCTTCCTTTTCTCTTCTTTTTTGTCTTTTTCCTCTTTCATTCTTTCTTCTTCTATCTTTTTGATTCGCCTTTCTTCGTCTGCTGATGTTTCATAAAATTGCAAAATATCTTCCTCATCATCTTCAAGATCAACAGTTTCAATACTTGAATTTTCTTGCTTTTCGTCCAATTCTTCTTCTTTTTCTTCTTTTTCATCAGTTGATTCATCTTCAAAATAGTCATTTTCATTTTCATCAAAGGATTTTTCAGGCTTATGTCCACGAAATGAACTCACATCAATACCGTTATTTTCGTCTTCAAAGCTGCTGTCATTGTAATCGTAATAATCAATTTTGGCTTCGTTCCTCGCAGATTCTTTCTTTCTTTTAGGTTCATTCATTGATGAAAACAATGGATTGCTTGAATAATGTGGCTCATTAACAAATAATGAGGAATGCAAAATATTTTCTTCTTCACTTTCTTCTTCCTCTTCGCTTTCAAAATCGATATAGCTAATTTTTATATATTTTTCTTTCGCGTTTGATTTCGTCTTCTTTTTGTTCATTTTCAATTGCAAGCTTTCATCTCTTCCTTTATTTCTTTCAACAAACTTGGACTTCTTTTTCTTTTCAGTACTGCTCCCTTTTTTCAATTGATTATGTCGTTTCTTTTGTTTATCCTTGCGATCAATCGATTCGTTCGCACGAACTTTTATCAGAGACGAATTGATCTGATCAAAATATGATGTTTCAAGATCTGCTTCATCGTCACAACTTTTAAATGAAATTGAGAGTTCATCACCTGTAGAGTTTGAATCAATATAAGATAAGAACTTTTGAGAATCCTTTGAGCTTTTGGGTTTCTCTTTCTTTTCAGAAAAATCATCTTTATTTTGCAACTGCAGATTGCTCCGTTCGATAATTGAACTTCTCGTCAGAATTCCGCTTTTTGAAGAAGTCTTTTGTAATGTCATTTGATGTTCTTTTAACGCCATAGTATGTATTGTTTGTTCCAGTGATATACGGACAGAAATTTCATTTTGAATTTCATTTTTTTTCAATTGCTTTTGCCTTTCTTTTTCCTCTTCTCGAAGTTTCTTTCTAATGAACAATTCCAAGCTTGCAGGTACTGCGAAATCTTCAGATTTACTATACTTTTTGATTCGGTCAAAAATGAAAGATGATAGTTCTTTTCTTTTTCTCTCAAGCAATGGAAGATCAAATGGAAAAAGAGAAGACATTTCTGGCCGCGAAGGTATAACATTATAAAATTTTATTTCTTCCAAATTGAATTTAACATACAAAGGGAAAGGGTGCCAATGAGGTCGTATATGCATCATTCTTTTTAACAACGAAGATTGGTGTCTTGAGTCATCAACTGCTGAAATATCATCAATAGTTGAGTTCTTCTTATGTTGTATATTCATGTTGCAAGATTATTATGTCATAAAGAGTGAAAAATATCTAAATATTTCCTTCAAAATAAACTTTTATATTATCAATTTATTTTATTATGAGAACAAAGATCAAAAAGAAAAACAACAATTAATTTTGAAGGCTCCCCACCAATATACTGGAATAGAGAATTTTAAATCTTTATGAGTGATTCAAATTTGAACTTTAATTTAAATGAACCTTTCTCGGATGAAGCATCAATAGAGCCTTTTGATTTGGATAATGAACAAGGAAATAATCACTGGGAACAGAACAAAAATGAAGAAAACACAGAAGAAAATAGCGAAAGAAAGTATGTAAATAGGGCTTCTTTTATTTATGGAAAATTTTAAATTAATTATTTTTATATTCAACAATTATTTATAAATATTTTTTTGTGTGAATAGTGTTGAAATTATTCAAAATTCTCAAAAACATGAAGAAGAAATTAATTATAGAAATGAACTTGAGAAGCAAGAATATCTACAAAATGCAAGAAAATTCTCTTCCAGCGAAGAATCACTTTTTGAAGATGAAAGCGAGATAATTGTTATGGAGAGTCAAGAACGAAACGAGGCAGATGATTGCAAAGAAGCTGCAAGTTCCATTAAAGATAACTATGACAAAGAATGTGCTAACAAGAAAGAACAGAATCATACAAAAATTGATGAAGAACAAAAGGAATCAAAAAATATTTTGGAGAATGAACTCCTTCAAGAAGAAATTAGCTTCGAAACACATGACATTAAAAAGGAAATGCAAGAAATGAAGAAGAACGAAGAGTGCTATATTTTCAAGAAAGGAAATGAGGTTAATAAAGATTTTGAAAGAAAGGATAATGAAATTTTAATTGAGGACGAGAAAGAAGATCTGAAAGAGGTTGTTCTTGATAATGAAAATTCAAAAGAAATTGAAGAGCTAGTCGATGGAAATAAATATAAACAAGATATGTTGAATGAAAAAAACGAAAATGGGATTCATTTGCATGATGACGAAAATGAAGTGAAAATCAATACAGCATCAGAGGAGTCAAGCGTGAAAACTGAGGTGGAAACAAAAGACGATGATTACAAAAAGAAAATAGCAAAATGCGAAGAAGAAAAATGCGCCAACGAAACAGATGAAAAAAAAGAAAAAGATGCTGAGAGATTGGATGAAATCGAAATGGATGCGAATAAAACTGACGAAGAATTCGAAAGTACCGAAAAAGATAAAGAGAAGAAGCTTTTTGAAGAAGAGACAGATATTAGAAAAGCTCAGAAAGGAAATATTTATGAACAAAAGGAAGAACATAAAGAGGATGATTACACTAAGAATCATTTAGAAGGAAAGAATAAAGAGATCTACAAAGAATCAGACGAAGAGATAGAAAGCTCAACAGAAACAGCCAAAGTCGAAAATGAAACAAGTGAAAACGAAGCAAATACGAAGGAGTACAAAATGGATGCTGAAAAAGATCAGAAATATGAAAATGTTTTAAGTGGAGAAGACGCACAAGAAGACGAACACGATGAAAAAGCAGATTCGGCTGAGAATGTTCAGCCAAAAGAAGATCTGAAAGAAGAATTTGAGGACAAAAGAGAAAGTTCTGATGAGGTTAAAGAGAATGAAGCAATAAAAACTGCCAGCGAAGAGACCAACAAAAAGGCAACACTTTTTGAGAGCGAAGAAATAAGTGATAGAAAAGATGATGACAATGATGATGAAGAAGATGAAGATGATGAAGATGATGAAGAAGATGAAGAAGACGAAGAAGACGAAGAAAGTGACAGTAAAGAAAAGATTGTTTCATCCGGAAAACAACAGAAAGAAGATGATGAAACCAAAGAGGAAGGGCAGTTGCCAAAAGAAATAGAAGAATCGATCGAAGAGAATGAGAGGAATGCTGAAAAAGACACTACGAGAGAGAAAGATACAAAAGAGAACCAAAATGAAGAAGAAGGCAAAGAGGATAACGAAGAAAAAGAAGACAATGATAATGCTCAGTTTGATGAAAAAGAACAAGAATCTGAACGAAATGAAGAGAAATACGATGATTTGGAAAAAGAATCGAATGAACAGTTTGCTGAAAAAGAAGAGAAAGACACGAATGCCATTTCAGAAGAATGCGAGAAAAGAGAAAGTGCATTTGCAAAAGATGAGACAGAAGAAGAGGAAAGCAACGAGAAGAACAACAGAAAGCAAGAAATCTTCACGGAAGATGAAAGAAATGAGGAAGGAAACGAGGAAAGTGGCAAAGAAGAAGAAGAAGAAGAGAGAGTTGAGGTAGCTCAACAGAAGAATGACGAAGAGAAGACTGAAAAGAAAGAAGAAGATGCGGAAGATGAAGCGAAGAATGATGAGTTATTGACTGAAGAGCAAAATGTTGACTCAAAAGGAATTGTTGAAGAGAAAGAAGAAAAATCAGAGAGATCAGATTCAACAAACACTGCTGGAGATGAAAAAGCAGATGAAGAGGAGGAGGAGGAGGAGGAGGAGGAGGAAGAAGAAGAAGAGAAAGGAAAAGAGAAAGAGAAAGAGGAAGAGAAAGACAGTACAAAAAAGGAAGAAAGTGAGAAAGAGGAAGAGGAGGAAGATGATGAGCAGGAAAAGGGAAGAGGGCAAATTCAAGGAAATGTTGAAAGAAAGGAAAATGAAGCAATACAAGAAAATCTAACAGAACAAGAATTACATGAAGAGCAAGAGGAAGCAGAGACAAAAAATGACAAAGATGACAAAGATGACAAAGATGACAAAGATGACAAAGATGACAAAGATGACAAAGATGACAAAGATGATAAAGATGACCCGACGAAAGAAGAGGAAAGAGATGGAAGAAGTTGTAATGTTGAAGTCAATAACATGGATGAAAGAGAGGAAATAGTTTCAGAACAAGAAAAAGAAGACAGGAAAAGAAGCGGCGAAACAGCAGCTGTTGATGAGAAAGGAATGGAATCCAATGAAGTTGATGAAAGGACAAAAAAATATAAAATGGATGAGGGTGAAGCAGATGAGGCAAAAGAGAAAGAAGATGAAGCTATGCCAACTGAGAGTGAAGCAGAAGAAGAAAAGAAAGAAAAGATTGAAGGCTCAAATGATTCCTTTGCACTGGAGAATGAAAGAGCTGGCACAGATGCAAAAGAGGCTGCATCGGAAGAGAGAGAGGAAGATGTTGATGAAGTGACAGATGAAGAAATTGCTCAGAAAGATAGTTTTCCTGTTGAAAATGAAGAACGTGCAGAAAAGAAAGAAGAGGCAAAGGAAGAAGTTGAGGAAGCAGATGAACATTTGAATGATGAATCAATTAGAGAAGAGAATGGCTCAAATGCAACAACAGAAAAACCTTCTGCTGCTGAGGAAATAACAGACAAATTGTTGGAAATTGAACAAAATGTTGAAAAAGAAACAGAAGCGAATGAGAAAGAAGAAGATGATCTTCAAAAAGAATATGAAATGGAAATAAAAGCAGCAAAAAATGATGAATCTGTTGGAGAATTATCAAGTGGTATAGATGAGTTATCGAAAGATGCTTCAAAACAGAATGAAAGGAATGAAATAAAGAGAGGAGGGGAAGAAGATGTGGAAGAAGAGAGAAAGACTGAGCAGATGGAAGATGAAGCGAAAAATGATGAGTTATTGACCGAAGGACAAAATGTTGACTCAAATGGAATTGTTGAAGAGAAAGAAGAAAAAGCAGAGAGATCAGATTCAACAGACACTGCTGGAGATGAAAAAGCAGATGAAGATGAAGATGAAGATGAAGATGAAGATGAAGAGGAAGAGGAAGAGGAAGAAAAAGAAAAAGAAAAAAAGGAAGAAGAAGGAATTAAAGAAGAAGAAGAAGAAGAAAGTCTCAAACGGGAAGAAGAGGAAAGAAAGACAAAAGAAGAAGAAGAAGAAGAGAGAATAAAACGAGAGGAGGAAGAGCATTTAAGAAGAGAAGAAGAAGAAGAAAGGAAACGAAAGGAAGAGGAAGAAAAGGAGAAGAAAGAAGAAGAAGAGAAGAAGAAGAGGGAAGAAGAAGAAAGATTAAAGCGGAAGGAGGAGGAGAGGATGAGAAAGGAAGAGGAAGAAAGGCTAAGAAAGGAGGAAGAGGAACGAATAAGAAAAGAGGAGAAGGAGAGGAGGAAGAGGGAGGAAGAAGAAAGAATAAGGAAAGAGGAAGAAGAAGAGAGGAAAAGGAAAGAAGAGGAGGAAAGGTTAAAACGGGAAGAAGAAGAACGATTAAGAAAAGAGGAGGAAGAAAGGAAGAAAAAGGAAGAAGAAGAAAGATTGAGAAAAGAAGAGGAGGAGAGAAAACGAAAGGAAGAAGAAGAAAGGAAGAAGAAAGAGGAAGAAGAAAGAAAACAAAAGGAAGAGGAGGAAAGGAAGAAGAAAGAAGAAGAGGAAGAAAGATTAAAGAAAGAAGAGGAGGAAAAGTTAAGAAAAGAAGAAGAAGATAAGAAGAAGAGGGAAGAAGAAGAGCGTTTCAGAAGAGAAGAAGAAGAAGAAAGGAAACGAAAGGAAGAGGAAGAAAAGGAGAAGAAAGAAGAAGAAGAGAAGAAGAAGAGGGAAGAAGAAGAGGAGGAGAGGAAGAGAAAGGATGAAGAAGAGCGATTGAGAAAAGAAGAGGAAGAAAGAATAAAGAGAGAAGAAGAGGAAAGAAAAAGGAAGGAAGAAGAAGAGGAAAGAAAACGAAAAGAGGAAGAAGAAGAGAAGAAGAGAGAAGAAGAGGAAAAGAAAAAGAAGGAAGAAGAAGAAAGATTGAAGAGAGAAGAAGAGGAGAATAGGAGGAAAGAAGAAGAAGAAGAAAATCTTGAAAGAGAAGAAAAAAAGAAAAGTGCTGTAAGAAAAATCGAACATTTTTGGATTGAACAAAAGCAGATAAAAGAAGCAAAAGCGCATCTAAATTGCTTACGAGAAGAGAAAGAAAAGGAGAAAGAGAGAAAAGAAGAAGAAGAAAGAAAGAAGAAAGAGGAGGAAGAAGAAATGAGAAAACAAAAGGAAGAAGAGGAACGAATCAATAGAGAAGAAGAAGAAAGATTAAGGAAAGAGGAAGAAGAGAGAAAGAAGAAAGAGGAAGAAGAAATATTGAAAAGAGAAGAAGAAGAAGAAGAAAGGCAAATGAAGGAAGAGGAGGAAAGACTCAAAATGGAAGAAGAACTTAAATTGAGGAAAGAGGAAGAAGAAAGGAAAGAAAGAGAAAGAAAAATCGAAGAAGAAAAATTGAAACAAGAAAAGGAAGAAGAAGAGAAGAGAAGAGAAGAAGAAGAAAGAAAACACAAGGAAGAAGAGGAGTGTTTAATAAAAGAAGAAGAAGAAAGGTTAAGAAAGGAGGAGGAAGAACGAATTAAGAAGGAAGAAGAAGAAAGAAAGCGAAAAGAAGAGGAAGAAAAAGAGCGTATTAGAAGAGAAGAAGATGAAAGACTCAAAATGGAAGAAGAGAAACGAATAAAGAGAGAGGAAGAAGAAAGAATTAAACGGGAGGAGGAGGAAAGGATCAAGAAAAAAGAAGAGGAAAAAAGATTAGAAGAGGAAGAAGAAGAGAGACTGAGAAAAGAAGAAGAAGAGAAAAAAAGGAAGGAAGAAGAGGAGAGATTAAGAAAGGAAGAGGAAGAACAGAGAAGAAGAGAAGAAGAGGAAAGTAAACGGAAGGAAGAAGAAGAAGAAAGAAGAAAGAAAGAAGAGGAAGAGAGAAGGAGACAAGAAAAAGAAAAGGAAGAGAGAAAAAGAAAAGAAGCAGAAGATGAACAAAAAAGGAAAGACGAAGAAGAAGAAGAAAGACGAAGAATAAAAGAGGAAGAAGAACGCTTGAAAAGAGAAGAAGAAGAGAAGAAACGGAAGGAAGAAGAGGAAAAATTTGAAAGGGAAGAAGAAGAAAGGCTTAGAAAAGAGGAAGAAGAGAGATTAAAACGAGAAGAGGAAGCAAGATTAAAGAAAGAGGAGGAGGAGGAAAAATTGAGAAAGGAAAAGGAAGAGAAGAAGAAAAGAGAAGAAGAGGAAAGAATCAGAAAAGAGGAAGAGGAGAAAATAAAGAAAGAGGAAGAAGAGAGGAAGAAGAAAGAAGAAGAAGAAAGAATTAAGCGAGAGGAAGAAGAAAGATTAAGAGAGGACGAAGAAGAGAAGAGGAAAGCAAGCGAAAAGGAAAAAGAAATGAACGAGGAGCTGAAAGACGATTTGTTTGATGAACCCACAAAATGCAAAGCACTTAAGAAAGGAAACCAAACACTTTCGTTTTCCCCGATACAATCCTATTCAACTTCATACGCCTCTCCATCTTCATCATCGCCTTCAGATGCATCTGCTTCAGATCCACAAAATGTGTCAGCAGCTTCTGATGAAAACACTTCATCTTCCATTTTGGCAACTCCTTTGACAAAAACAACATCATCTGACGCATTTTCATCTCAGGCTGCATCGCCAACTGTGGCTGCACTGAAAGAAGTCTACAAGCAACTCCATTCTCCATCTCACTATTCACCTCAAACAGCTTCATCAGCCACCTCTTCTTCTCCTTCTGCGAATGCAACGCCACTCCAATCACGTTCTTTTGCCTATTCTTCTCATTTGTTTTCTCCTCATTCATTGTCCAAGCAATCACAGAACATTTCTTTTGCTTCGGTGCCTTCAGAAATCCGATGTTCTCCTTCATTTTTGCTTCTCTATTCGCTTTTGCAGCTTTTGAAGGCCAACCTTCTACCATCAGCACACTCATCTCCGACTCTTCTTTTCAGCAACGTCTTTTCTCATCACAGCTCATCATCTGAATATTCTGCCTCTTCCATCTCTTCTTCTCGCCGACCTCAGATTCATTCTCCATTTGTATCCTCTTTGGCACTTCCTCGTTCGCTCCTCTTTATTCTGCGATGCCTATCGTCTGCTGCGAAGAGAAAGGAAACTCGAGTGGCTATTACAAACTGGCGCTTGCATTTCAGCAGGCTGAGAAAGGCGCACACGCAAAGACTTCACAAACAGCAGAAAACGATCAAAGTGAAGGAACAAGGTGAAGGCACCCGTGCAAATGAACCGAAGTATGAAGATAAAGAAAGAATGAGAAAGAAAAGAAAGCAGCGGGAACAATCCACTTCTCCACCGAAAAGAAGAACCCGAGGGCAAGTACGCAACATTGGTGGAGCATCTGTTCCTCCACCTGAAGTTAGCGAGCGAATAAGAGCAAGAAGAGGGCAGACTGACGCTTTTGAAGGACTGGAAACTGTGCAGGAAAGCGGAAAAGAGACGGAAACAGAGGAAAACACAACGAGAGAAGAGAATGCGGCAGATGACAACGAGTCTGTGTGCTTGAGATGTCTTTCATATCTTCTGAATCCATCTGGAAGCCAACAGAGTGCATCTTCAAGCTGCTCATCTGTTTCAGAGCATACACCATCATTTCTGAGCTTTCCTCTTCCGGCTCTTGACCCATCCTTTTCAGAATTTCCACTTGATCTTCTTGTTTCACTGCTTTGCTCTTGCTGCGATTCATTACAAGAAAGAGCATCGATTCTTTCTCAACTGGCTTCAAAACAATCTCCGCTGAATGCAATTCGAGAAGAATTCGCAAAGGAACAACAAATCAGGTTTCCACCATCTGGTGCATTTACAGCTCAAATGATGCATGCTTCGTCTTCGAGGAATTACAACACTGAGGCAAAAGCAGGGTTTTCTGTGGGAATGAACTCATGGATGCTTTTGGAATTTGTGTTGCATCTTTTGGTGATTGTCACAAATTTGTCGCTTTTGGGCACAGTGAAAAAATGGATGATTGGAATAGATGAGGATGAAGGAACTCCAAAGAAAGAAAAGAAGGAAAGAGATGATGAGTCGAGAGTATTTGAAGCAGATCCAGATTGCAAAAAAGAAAGTAGACGCTCAAAAGAGTCTGAATACAAGTTTAAACTGTGCTGGACCATTCCTCTAATTTGTCGTTTAATATCAGTCGTGCTTGACTTGTTACTGCTGATTGAAGGGAAGAAGCAACTTCAGGGATCGACTGTTGCTTCTTCTTCTGCAACAACTCCGACCCATCCAAAAGATGAACTGACTTTCGCTTTTCTTTCATTGCTTTCGAAGATCCTCGAGCTCTGCTTCCGCCTCAGTGGCAATCTACTTCACAGCTCAGATTCTCATCCGCTTTATTTGTCATCATCATTTGTTCCACTTTCTGTTCGTGCACTGAAAGAAGAGCATGAAAGAGAGAAAGATCGAAGAATTCAACTTCAAAACACATCAGCAGAATCATCAATTTCTCCATCGCATTCTCTCTCCACTCCTCAGAGGTCAGCTGGAAGTGCAGCAATTGCTTCAACACATGCATCTCCTCCAAATTCTTTTGTGCTAACGAACAAAGAAAAAGCAGAAAAGAAAGTTGGTACAATTGTGAGTGAATTTGAGTGCATTGTGTTTTTGTGTCTTTCTCTTTTATCACAAAATCCTGATGCGGTTAAGCTGTTTTGTTCGTTTGGCCTCGTCAGATTCAGCATCGGAATGTCAAAAAGGGCGTTGCACATTCTCAACTGCAATGACAGGCGCGCATTGGAGGATAAAAGAGAAAGAGAAAAGGAGAAAGAGAAAAGGAGCAGTGAAGGAAGAGATTCAGAAAGAATAGAAGAGATGCATGAAAGAACCAAAAAAGAAACAGATGAAACGAACAGAGATGTCGACAATGCATTGTCACTACTCAATCATTGTGGCCTGCTGTTTGAAAGCTTCTCTAAATGCCAACAGACTCTGTCTTTTTTGACTGAGATTCCACTTTTCCATACCGTTTCGACTTCTCCATCTTCGACATCATCGTCTTCATCGTATTCATCTGCACTTCGCTTTCATCGAGGCATTTTGACTGCACTTTTCAGCCACTCAGCCTCTTCTTCACTTCACAACTATCTTTTAGTCTCGCTTTCTATCCTTCGCCACCAACAGCAGAATGCAACACTGTCATCTGCAGAACTGGAGCACTGCAAAATAGTTGTTGACGAAATAAAACGAGGAAAAGTAGCTGGAGAATGTAAAGATACTGTTGGTGAAGTCGAAAAGTACATAATTTCAGCGCTAAATAGATAAAAATTCATTGAGACGTCCAACAAAGAAAGAAATTTTGTTAAATAATAATCTCTTAAGATGAAGCGACAAATAATTAAAGAAAAAAAATTAACAGCATTTTGACAGATATTTTATTATTATTTTCCTATTTTTTTCAGTGTTCATTAATTATCAACACTTATACTCACATTTCATTCTTTGATTATTTATTTTGTATGTTATTCAGAGATTGTAAAAATATGACTTAGAAAATACATAATGTTCAACAACCAGTTGTAATTTCCAATGAGTTTTCTTGAATTAATAGCAAAGAAAAGGTGCATGGCATAAAATAAGATAGAAATGATAAATCAAACAGTGAGGAATTGATAAAATTAAGCAGAATGCTTCAAATTTTCAATTGCAAAGAAAGTTTAATAAATAAATATTTGTTGAAATTAAACCTTTCTTTCTTTGATATGTTCTTCAACACCAAAAAATCAACAAGCTGCCCAATCATCGATGTCGGGAGTTTCATCAAGGAGCTTATCCCATTCGTTATCTTTTTCAGTAGTCTTTGCACTTCTCTTCTTCTTCTTCTTCTTTCCATTAATTATTCCACTCGCATCTGTTTCTTCCTTCTGAATTATAGCATTTAACTTTTTATCTTCTTCAACAATTGGCTTTGTTTCTTTTTTTTCTAAAGCAATCTTTTGCTGTTTCACATCACATTCTTCGTTTGTTTCAGTTGTTTGCATTGTCTTTAGTCGCTTTTTTTCGCTTTCCATTTGCTCTTCTTTTTCGATAATTGCCAGATCAACTGGTTTTTCATCTTCATCAACATTCTCCTTAATCTGATCAAATGCTGAAATATTGCTTTCCTCTTTCCCACTTTGATTTATTCTTTCTTCTTTTTTCTCCATTTCTTCATCCATGAGTTCTAAAATTTCACTTCGTTTCTTCATTTCTTCGGCGCTCACAACTTCAGTTGTTTCGTAGGGATACTTCTCAGAATTGTGGTCATCCCACCCATGCAGATAGCGCCTCCACGAGCGAACAACGGAATCAAATGCTCGCTTTGAGCAGTTCCATTCAGGCTTTGGCGTTGATGGATGAATATGCGGATCACGTTGATCTCTATTAATAATTACGACGAAATAGTGAGAAATATATAAATAATAATAATAATTCGTCAATACTTTTTAACTGCAGAAACGTAATTGCGATATCCACTTGTGCTTTTTCCATAAATAATTTGCTTTTCTCTTTGTTCAATCCTTCTTTTTTTCTTTTCAGGATTTGACCAATCTTCATCATCAAATAAAGCTCCACTGTCTTCATATCCACAATTATTTGATAAATTTTGCTGAAAAGATGAATTGAACATTGTTGTTTGTTTTATATGGTTGTGATAAGTCGGAGGAGAACGAGGATAAGAAGGGTGAGTTTCAAAGAAAAGAGAAGGACTAAATGTTGGTGAAAACAGGGCATGTTGGGAAAATGGTGAAAATGGAGACTCAAAACTCGATTGCATAGGCGGTGTGAAAGGAGGAGAATGAAAGTTGGTGAATGTGGGTGGCGTTGGAAAAAGTGGCGCTGTAATTGGCTGAGAACCATGTGAAATGTTTTGCTCATTTTCAGTTGAAAATATTTGCGACGCGTATCCCGATGAAAATGCGCTCTTCACTTGATCCAATTCCTTATCATTCGATTGGGCTTGAAAACTGCTTTTTAAGAACTTTGAGTTCTGAACTTCTAATTTCGATTCCACTTTCATTTCGTCTTGGGACGGACAATCTAACTTTTGCAATTCGTTTGGAAACATATATAACTTGTATGATAAACTATAAACCGGATTGTTGAATAGGAAACTTTTTCGAATAAGCTTAAAAAAATACGTTTGCCCATTAACATAAAAAAATATCTTCAAAAACAACAAACAACCACAGAACCAAAAAAAATCTTATGAGTTTCATTTTTTCAATTAAAGTGCTTATAATGATTGCTGATATAGAATAAAGAAATAATTTTGCAAATACAGTACTCATTAAGCATTTTTGTATTCATCGTTATAAAATTATTTTTTATCAAAATACTTCATTTCAGAAAAAGTGTTTGCTTTTTTCTCAGCTCATTAAAAAGAAAATAATAAAACACAGAAATACGCTCGTTTTTTCTCAAAATCATTTCTGTCAATTCAAGAACTGTTATCTGGTGGAAGAATTGCATAAAGCAAAGTATTTTCTGGTGTAATTTCTTGAGGGCAGTAATGAAGAATGCCTGCAACAGATGGAGGATTTAAAGAAGATGGAGTGTGCTCCTTTTTTCTCTTGATAAACATTTTCCGAATTGCTTCGACTCTTCCAAAATCCAGAAACAGTTTGCACGCTCTACCTATCGTGTGTAGAGTGACTAATATATTGCAAAAATACATAACAACAAAGAAATAAATCGAATATCATCAGAAAAAAAGCAGAAACACATTAAAAAGAAAAAAAGAAAAATTTCCATCACAAAGCATTCTCTCTCTCTCTCTCTCTCTCTCTCTCTCTCTCTCTCTCTCTCTCTCTTTCTTTTTTCTTTTTTTCTTTTCTTTTTTCTTTTCTTTTTTCTTTTTCTTTTTTATTTTGAAAAAAATAAAAATAAAAATAAAATAAAAAGAAAATTACTGCAAGCCTTGATCCGACTCAAGTGGTTCTTTCAACTCTTGAACAAGCTTAAATATTTCTTCATCTTCTTTTTTCAATTTTGGTATTTGATTTGATGGATTTGCTTCTGTTTCTTTTTCATCGTTGCTGACTTCGCATTTCATTTGAACAATTCTTGACTCGTCTGATTCTTCTTTTTCTCTCTTTTCTTTGTTCATTTTCACTTCTTCATTGATTTTAATTTTAAGCTTCAATGGATCATTTGATCCTTCTTCTTTATCTTTCAAATCAAAAACAAATTGTTTCTTCATTTTCTCTCCACCACACCCCCAAGCAGCCATTCGAGTAATCACCTTAAATTCTTCTTCACCAATATCATATTCTTCGAGATATGTTGGATCTATCCGTAGTCACAATTAATAATGAGACGCAATTCATCAAAACATTATTTCGATATTCAAATAAGGAAAGCAAACTTATGTATTGATCATATGTGCATCTGTGATGACAGCATGTTGCAATCATTATGCCCCGAAGCATGTCTAATCTCCTGTTACAATTGAACTTCTCGCTTTCTTTCCTAAGCTCGTCTTCACTTCCACTTGATGTTTCTATTCCATCTTTTTTCTCATTCGCATTTTCTTCATTTTGCTTTTCGCCTCCAACAAAGTTTTCCAGAGCTCTAAGTGTAATATCTGTTGCTCCTCCACAAAGATGCTTGCTGAATATGAAAGCAATTAAAAATTCAATCATTGTTACGTAAAAAAAATAAAACATAAGGTTCACAGAAATAATAGAAACATAAATGGCTTAATGAAATTTGGATTAAAAGCACTTTCATTTTTAAAAATGAATACAAAAAATGAAAGAAAAAGAAAAAATCATAATGAATATATGCAATAAAAACTCTTTCCAAATTGCATATTCGAATAATGTTCATAAATTCTAATGTTCAAATTGGATCAAAACACACCCTATTGCTACAATTCCAGTATGAGGAGGAAGATGTATTGCGCTATTATCTTTTGCTGGTTTCTTTTTATTTTTGACTTTGTACTTTTCTGTGTTATTCTTTGATTGACATTTCGCGCAACCATTTGAGCAGCTTATATTTGGATCTCCAAACTGTTCAATTTGATCGCATTCGTCTATTTTCCTTCTCTTTGCGCAATTACATGAAGCATCGTCCTTTTCATGTTTGGCTAAAATTATCTTTTCCTTTTTATTGCAAAGCATTTCATCTTCAACATTCATTTCCTCTTTGTAAACTTCTCCTTTCTGAAAAATTTTTTCTGAATCTTCGATTATTCTTTCACCTTCTTTTGTGCTTTGCTCATTTTCAGCCACAGAACGCTCTTGTTCGCTCTTCACGTAGGAAGAAATCCACTTTTCAACAATTTTTTCATCCTCAGATATTAAAAAAGAAGGAACAAATGCAGAATGAGTTGTCGGGCAAGAAGAAGAAGAAGAAGAAGAAGAAGGAGGAGGAGGAGAAAGAGAAGTGCTCTGATCCAATGATAAAATTTCTTCCTTTGGTTGAATGTAATCCATTACCCCATCAATTTTTCCAAGAATCACATCAGATATATCTATTCTAATTCGATGAACGATTTCTTCTTCATTTTCTTCGATTGTTTGTTCCATTTCAACACTTTCTTTATTGTCGCATGAAACGAAATTATCCTCTTCCTTTGTACGATTGTCTGACACTTGCATCATCTGTTGTTCGCTTTGTTTTTTCTTCATCCACCATCTCATGTGCCTGTCTTGAACAAGTCTTCGGGATTCTCTTTCAATCAATAAAAATGTTGGACGGGAATAAAATACTTCATAAATATAATTGTTGTAAAGACTATGTTCTTAATAACTAATACCTCTATCTATCGGCGATGCGAGCAAAATTGCATGAGACAGACCTCCTTTTCCAGCTCCGAATTCAATAAAAAGATGTTTTGATGCATCAAATTTAAAAGATGGTGGAAGCATCTGCTTTTCATTACTAATTTCAAGTGAACGTTCTTGGGTAATCCTTGGATTGGATTTGTCACATGTTGAAATGTTCATTAATCCCATTCGACGCCCAATTTCAATAAGAGCACTCTGCTGATATAAATGTTTTTCCCTCAATACAAAGTGAAAACGTCTGAACAAAGTCAAAGAAATGGAATGATACATTCAATTAAAATTCATACTCATTTTGCGGAATGGAAGAAATTATTTCTTCGAAGCTTTCAGAACGAACAAAAATGTTCGGACAAAGAGAGTAATTATCAAGTGAATCAATGTTCACTTGGGATATGTGACGAAGGGCCCTCAAAATTTTTAAAGCAACAGGTCCGAATAAAGGTTTTTTCATCTCCTTTCCTGGAAAAGATGATTTTTTATTAAATACTTTCCGAGCTAAATTGATGCCCTTTCGAAAAAAAGGTAACTTCTCTTCTCTTTTTTTACCAGCATTGCATTTAGCTAAATGCTTTTGCAATTCTGTCTCAATTACAGTACTGAAGAGAATTACAAATGAATATTAAAAATAAGATTGCAAACTGTTTTGGATCTAAAGGACATGGAATACGCTTTATAACTTGATCTCCGACTATTTTTCCTTGGGAATGCATTGCACAATAATCTTCACCATCTCTTGGAGTAAACGAGCAAAAGCGATTCTTTTTTGGAATATAAAAATGACATTGCCCTGGTTTTGCTTGCCGAAATTTCGTCTCTTGAATATCTTGCAAATCCATTATTGAAAGTCTTATCTTCTTAATTTTTCAATTTATTTTGAAAGAAAACAAAGAAAAATAAAAATGAAAAAAAGAAGATTATGACCATAATAAAATTATTTTGTAAAAATTCACATTATGAAAATGATATTTGAACATAAAATGGCATCGTCCAATGATACAGCTACTGTCAATTTTTCAAATCCTTAAACATCAATTTTTTCTATTTAGCCCTTTTTTCTTTTCATTTCTTATTTTGTTTGTTGTTATTTGTATTTTAGCATTTGTCCCAAAGCACTGAACAAGATCCTGATATGCTTCCAAATCAAATCTTCCTCTCCTTTGGAGATTATCCTCTTTTCTTCATCTTTTTCATCAAGAAAATCATCATAAGAGTCACAATACGAAAAAAAAGACAAGGAGATCTGAATGAAGATGAGATTGGATGAAACAAAAGAGTGCTTCCTGACACCTGTTTTTTTGGGGAACTAAGAGGTTCCGTCTTAAGAGAGCCATTCACAGGACTTATTGATCCAAGGAATTCTTGAAAAAAACAACCTTCTTCTTCGATCGCATCTTTGAATGGAGAAGATTATACATTGCGGATTGATCTAACAATTTGCATGAACACCTAGTTCAGCTCAGCGTTATTTGCGAAAATCAGCTTCTCTTCCTCACCGCTGCACTTCGTCAACAACAAGTACTGGGGCAAAGCAGACATCGAATCCGTGTTTGAAGTGAAAGAGTCGTTTTCCTCTTTTATCCCGCTTTCAACGAAGTTGGCACAGCTGCTGCTGAGCGTGCTATCGTCAAATTGTCTGTCTTTCAATAGCAAAGATTCGATGAGATTATCAATGAACCGATTTGATTTTGCTGAAATTACCAAAAGAAGCGAAGACGAAGAAAAATATGCGAAGAAAATAAATTATTACTCGTCTTGCTTCAGGATTTCACAAGGAAAAAGTGCTATGAGATGGCTGGAAGCAATATAACTTCGAAAGATATGATGTCAATTGTGTCTGATTTGTCATTAACGATTGGTGCTGTCATCACTTTAGTTTCAGTTGTCCAATTTAAAAGATATATGTTCATTGTCCTTCGCTCAGAAGGAAGCCTTCTCTTCTGGAATTCACTCAATAAGTCAACTCATTTCTTCAGACGAACACTTCCTTTAGAAAATTGCTCGTCTTGCTCTTCTACACTTCTTCCGTTCTTTATTCTCCGTATAATTCGCTGCTTCGTCGAAGATGCATACTGCCGTTCAGCATGTTTGTGAAACGATGCAAGGATTCCAGCTTCTTCCTGATTAATTATGCATTTTTGAACAGTTGGAGGGATGTGGGGATGCGTCGTAAGCCTCCTCAGCATCTTGACACAATGGTTTCGAGAAGGCGGAAGGAGCTTTGTTTAAGTCATGAAAGAAAAGTGTTTATAAGAAGGAAGAAAGTGAAGATTGTTTAATTGTAAAAGAGTTCTGCATTAAGACGAAAGGTGCAGTGATCTTTTAGAATAATGAAGGGAATGCTTCATCAAAATCTATTTCCTCTTCTCTAATATCTTCAACAGGCATTGAATCAGACATCAAACCGGAATCTCCTTCCATTCCTTTTTATGTACATGATCCGTCTCATCTGTGGGTCTCTCCATTTATGATTGTGCTGTATCATCTGCAAAAGTGAATAGCGTAGAGCCTGCTCTTGTTGCACTTGAATAAGATAGGCCGAACATAGCAAAGTCGCTGATGCATGGATCTGGTTTGAGAGATGCAGCAACGATGAATCTTAACGAACTGACAAAGCAAAAGCAGTACATGAACAGGTAAGTGGAGGTGGGCAGAGCTTTGAAGCATTATATGAGATGGAAGATGAGTCAAAAAGAGCTGTTTGTGGAATTTGAATTCGTTTTTTTTTAAATGGATAAAAGCGAAAAGTAAGTTAAGAAGAAGAAACAAAACTCGCTAAAGACGAGGCAGAGAATGAAAATCCATATAAATCACACGGCACCGATTCATCGAAAGATTTGTTGGAAATGATCTTCGATGTTTTTCTGAAAAATAACCCAAAAGCAAAAACAATCCGTCAATTGATGTAAGGCTTGAAGGTTTGAAGTATAAAGATTCGATTTTTGTCATTGGGACTGACAGTAACAATAAATCAGATGACAATCAAACAGCTTCTCGTTCAAGTTTCCCCCCAAAAGTTTCGTTTCAAAAAGAAAAAGACAAGAAAATCGACGTATTCGAATTTGATTTGTCTAACTGCTTCCGAATCGAAAAAGAAGTGAAGCCACAAGTATTAACAGACTTGCATGCAGCGAAAGAAGAAAAAGATGAAAATTCTTTTTCGCCAGTATTACATAATTAGCAGAAGAGTAAGTTACATCGAAAAAGCAACGAGAGAATGAATTTTTACAGGATTTATATATGAGTGTCTTTGCATTTGATCAATGATGAATTACATGCGATTGCTAATTTTTTTTTTTAAATCGCTTGAAAAATCTTCATCTTCTTCCCTTTCTTTCCCTTCTTCTTCTTTATCGTCTTTCTCTCCTTCTATCTCATCTATTTCTCTTTCTCATTCTTCTTCATCTTTTCTTTCATTTCCTCATTATTCTTTTCTCAAATATCAATTTTATATTTTACTAAATTTCTCAGAAACTTCTTCCTTCTCTTTCTCCTCTTCGTTCTTTCCTTTTTCTTTCGTTTTCATTTGTTTCCTCACAGTTCTGCTGCTTCAACAAATGTCTCTATTATCCTGCACCTGGTTGAAGCATTCTTTTGCTTTTCTTGCGCCACCACTGCTGTTTCCACCGATAAACAATTGAATTTCCAGTCTCATTGTATTAGCCACCTCTCTCTGTTGAAACACTTATGCATGAAAAAAATGTTACTGCTTCAATAATTGCTGTAACACGAAAAGAAGATGAATGCGTGATGCTCATTCTTCTTGTTGGCACTCAAGAAGCATAGTGAACTCAATCAGCACCAGAAAATATGTTCGGTTGAAAGCAACATCTGAAAAATTCCCCATTTTTAAAACCATTTCTTATTTGAAGCCACAACGCAAGATAAGCACAGGCCAACAGCATAACAATCAGAAATAAACACATTAAACAGTCGCCAGAGAAATTGTCCACTCTCAATGTTCGTCTGAGAAAACATGGCCATCTTGTCTAATTTCTGCAAAACCCTCAGCGCACCCAATACAAAGCAACAAAGTCCCCACAAATCAACTCCGCATCGATGCTACGCAAATGGAGCATAACAAAAGAATCTCTGACTGTCTGCGCTTGAAGAGGTTGATCAAAAGTATTCTGTATTTTTCTGTAGTTGCCTGTGGCGTCGAAGAAAGCAAACTTCGAATGATAGTCGTCTTGCTCGCTCAAAATGAATGTCCCTTCGAAGAATGAAATTCAAATGTGGTTGACCTGAATGCCGTTCGATTGCTAAAAAATACTCGATAATTGGATGTCTCGTAGTTGGCGTTTCTCCGCTCTTTTGAAACAAAAGCGGAATCACAAATAGAATTTTGTTGCTTTCCACGTCCGTCTGGCGCAGTCCGAGAAACAGGAAAACCTTAAAAATTAAATTGTCATTTTGGGGTTCTCATTTTTTTCGTTGAATTCTTGCCTTTTTTATGTGATAAATATCCTTCCCTCGATATTAATGGACAGACGTTGTCCAAAAATAACCCAAACTGCTCCACTGCCTTACGCTCCTAAATTCTATATAATTTTGTGAAGATTTATCCTTCACTGAACTCCTTATTATCTTCATTCAATAAAACTTTAGTCGAATTTGTTTTCACCTCTTGCACCAAATAAAAAATTATGAAAATCATGTATCTTGCGTAACTTCATTTATTTCCCAATGTCTATATAATAATCAGCTCCATTCTCATTGTATTGCTCCACAAAGCGGAGATTGGTCATTTCAACAATAATTCGGATTCCTGCACTTTGGAAAGAATACAGATGGAAATATCTTCACAATCAATAGAACAATACAAAATACATACATTACATCTTTTTGTGTAATTGATGAAATTGTTATATTCTCCTTGGACATCCAATTACCAATAATCATCAGGCAGAATTTCAAAATTATTGCATCTCCACCATTGTCTGTTGTCACACAGGAAATAATATTCCTAGCTCTACAGGTTATGTTCACTCACGGATTTCTCATTCTGTGAATGGAATATTCCAGTTCTTTCAAATCGGATGATCATGGAATCCATTACAAATAAAGAAAAAAGGATTTGAGTTGTTTATCTTCATAATTCTTTGCCAGAATGTCAACAAAAAGAAAATCAGTATGAATGCAAATATTTGTATGACTATTTTGAGGTTATATTTTCATCTTATTCTTCTATCCAAACATACACTTATTCAAATATAATGTGAAAAATTGTGTTGTTTTTTTGAACGCAATGAATTTTTAAAGGCGCAGGAGACTAACAATACAAAAGAGTTCACTTGTTTGCAAACATCTTTCATTTTGAATTCTGCCAATTGCATTTCGTTCTTTCTTTTCTTTTTTTTTTTTTTTGAAGAATTGTTTTCTCAGTTGAGCAACAACTCAACTGATGAGCAAAGACAGAAAATCGAAGAAATGAACGGATTAATGGACGAGATGGACAAAGAAGAACTTTATGCAATATTTACAAAAAATTTTTTCAATAAAATTGATAAAATGATTGAAGAAAAGAAAATGCGAATGGAAAATGCTATTTTGCTGATGAAATATATTGGGTATTGGATAGAGTTGAAAGACTTACGGAGTTATCTTTTTAAATATTCTCTGTTGAACAAAAGATTTGAGAAGAAGATTGTTGAAGAAGAAAGGAAAAAAGAAGAAAAGAATGATAATTTGCTTGCTGAACTTTGCGAAAGCCATATTTCTCTAAGTTGCAACTTCTCACATAAATTGACTTCTATTTGTGCAACTTGTCTATTGAAAGCTGCATTGAAGAAAGAGGAAAAATAGAAAGTCCAAAAGTATGTGGAAATTGCTTTATTGGCATTGAGTTGTGTTGACCAATTTTATGTATGAACGTTTTGATTTCCTTTTTGATATTGTTAGGCTTTTTCCCCTTTTTTTATTTGAAAATAGATAAAGAGCTGTATTTAAATGAAATGACAGTGATCATGAAATATCATCAGGAACATCTAAACCTCACCCGGCTTACGTATCAGTCTTCTTGGAAGTTTTTGGTTGCAAGATTGGAGTATGACAAAAGCTTGGGGGATGCTATTATCAATGCACTGCATTTTACGAGAGAGGCAGCAAGAGAATTGGAAGAGCTGTCGAAATATGTTGATTGGAAGAGAGAAAAAGAAGAGGAAAAGGTGCTTGCTTTGATGGAATGGCTCAATACAATAGAGTTTGTTTTAACTATTGTAGATCGAAGATTGAAGAATGTTCTGAACTTATGAGCAGCATTGTTCAGGTTCATCGAGCAGCTAAGGATAATTACAGAGGAATTCGCTTTCAGTGCATTTGGCCGTTGGGAAATGCAGCATACAATAGAGTTGTGAAAGTTGAAGACTAGTTGAAAAGCGGTGCTATTGATGCTGTTTTGGAGGAGATTCGGCATTCAACATTGAAAGACAAAATATTAAGTAAATATTTGCATTTCTTTTTGAATGTTTCGAAGAAATTGAAAAAAAAGACGGATAACAAAATAGAAGAAGCGAAAAGAAAAGAGCCGAAATGGAAAGTGCTTGAAAAGATGGAAGAAGAAGGATATGAAGATACAATTGTAAGCCTTTATGGAATATTTGATTTTCTACACCAAAAATATTATGACGATGCATTATCGTTGGACATTTCTGATTATTTTGTATTTGTTTGAATAAAAAGAGCTTTTTCTGTTTCAAACTTTTCGGAAATTGCATCTATTCGGTCTGAAAAAGAAAGGAAACAGAAGAAGAAGAAGAAGAAGAAGAAGAGGAAGTGAAGGAAGAGAACGAGAAAAGGAAAGAAACAGAGAAAGAAACAGATAGAGAAAATAATGAAAATAAAGATAGACAGAAAATGGAAGAACAAGAAGAACAAGAAGAAAGAGAAGAACAAGAAGATGATGATGCACTTAATAAGAAGAACAAGGAAGAAGAAGAAGAAAAGAGAGAAATAAGAGATTCATTGCCAAACACACAAAATGAAGTAGTTTCATCTGAATGCGAATATTTCTTAAATAAATCAAATAAACATCAATATTCTTATTCTGAAGGGAAGAAGCGAACAAACAAACAAGAATTCATCAGAATTGGATTTATTGTCTCTCCTGATACGTTGCTAACTGCACCTTTACATCTTTCTTCTTCTTCTTCTTCCTCTTCCTCTTCTTTTTCTTCTACCATTTCTCCTTCTTCTTCCTCATCATCTTTTTATTCTCCTCCTCCTCCTCTTCTTCTTTGTCTTCGTTATTTTTTTTCATCAAGATTTTCACAGACTCACTTGCAATTGATGCCTGACTTGTGAACACGTACAGCATCTAAACAGACACAAAACAAAAAAGATGAAATTGGAAACTAAGCCACTGAAGTTGATTACAACAAAGTGTTTGTGAGAGAAAACTTTAAGTGTTTATTCAACGTGTCTTCCATTCTGTTCTTTTTTTCTTTTTCCTATTTTTCGACACCCTCATTGCTGCTGCATCAGCTGAAGACGAAAAATGCAAATGGAGACGAGGAAGAAGAGGGAAATGATGGAACAATTTTTTTTCAGACTTAAAGCTGAGAATAAGTTTAAAGCATATTTACAGACTCATTCCTTTGACTGAGATTCACATTGTCATTTGAATCCGTTTTATAAAGAGCAGTGATAATTCTGACAACATAAGGCGTATGCTTAGGAGACGAACAGGCGGAATATGCATAGCAAAAAAAGAAAGAAAGAACGATAGATAGAAAGAATGAAGCACATGAATCAAAAGCGGTTTCATCAATAGGCAAACAGTTCTCAGTTTATGTACTGCAACTCTGTTGAAGCGCATTTGTGTTGAATGATTCCTTTCTTCTTTTTCTTTGAAATTATTGAATCATCACCTACTTCTTCTTAACCATATTTTCAATTACCCCCATTCAATTTTCACGGAAGCGAATTCTACGAATGATACTTCAATGTCTTCTTCTTCAATAAACTCATAAAAGATTTATTAAGATTATCATTCTTTCTTTCAGATCAGTTTTTTTTTTTTTTTTTTTCAGTGAAAATTCCGAAACTCAGTCAAAGACAGACGTATCAAGTGTTATTGAAGCGAAACACGCCAAATTTACTAAAGAAGCACACACAAAGGCAGCAAATACAAAGAAGAGTCGGAGGAAAGAAGTGAAAGATGAATGTTTCATTTGGAATTTGCATAAAAGTAGGCATTTCAATGAGAATTTAGCAACTTTTTCTTTTCAATTGAGTACTTTTATGATTTTATAGAAATTCAAATTATTAAAGGAAGAAATATTGGGAAACCTCATTTTCAAATTCCCAAACGTCTGGAAAGCCTATCATTCATGAAATTTTGCTTTGAAGAACAATCAGCGAATTTTCTTCAAATTTCTCTTTCGATGGAAAGAAAATGAAAGAAAATGGGAAAAACTTTTCGAAAAGAAATTTTATTTCAAAGGCTATCTCTTTAAAGGTTAAACGAAGTTTAACTTCTTGTTTGAACAAAAATATGAAGTATTATTATTCTATTTGTTTATGGAATTTTGATCTGAATTTAAATTTGATGAGAAGGAGTAATGGGGCATAATATTTATTGCATTTTTAATGTGAACAGAGAAATAAATACCAAAATGAACGTATACGACAAATATTCATCAAAAAAATATATGCGTTATCATCATGAGCAAAATAAAAAATATTTTTCCAAATTTATTTGTGCTTGTTTTCGATAAAGATAATATGCTTCCAATATAAAAAACTGTTTATTTTTATTATGAGATATCAACCAACACTATTAGAAAAAATTATCAAACAGAAGAATTATGATTTTTTTTTTTTTTTTTTTTTTTTTTTTTTTTTTTTTTTTTTTTTTTTTTTTTTTTTTTTTTTTGGTATTAAAAAAATGTCTTTTGTTGAAAAAGAAAACAAATTTTGTTGAAACATGTTTATAAATTATCTTTCTGATACAAAATCTTTATAAAACAATGAAAGGTTTTCATTGTTCATCATTCAGAAAATAAAATTCAAAGTTTTAATAAATATAAACCGACAAAATATGATATAAATATCATCATTTTTTCCCGTTATTTTTAATTATTTTATTGTTTATTTAATAAATTAATAATTAATCTGTTTATCTGTCTATACATCTATTTATTCATTCTTTTTAATATGACTAAATTTTTTTGATAAGTTCCTTTTGCTTTGTTTTCAAATAAAATTAAAATTTCATATTTTGATCAAATTTCTGTTCCAACGAATAAAACCTCACAAAAATAGAAATAGTAACATTGTCAAGCATAAGTTTAATTAACTGCAAAATTTGGTGAGCGGAAACAGAAATTTGATCGAAATATGAATTTATTGTATTCTTGAAAAATGAACATTTGCGACTTTCAAAAAGAATTACCCATATGAATTTATGAGAAAAATAGTTTTCGCAAATGAAAAAAGTGGACTTTTGAAGAATTTTCGAAAATGAAAAAATTGACTCAACATTTATAAATGAGCATTTTTATATTTATTTTTTTCTATGTATAGTCACATCGAATATAATCACAATCGGATATAGTAATGAAAAGTTGTACAAAAACCTAAGTGATTATATGGGAATTAGACTGTATTCAAATGCTGATTTTGTTTATTAATAATAAGATCAACTCGATTTTTCATTGCTCCGTTAACATTTCACTAAATAATATTTTCCGTGCCCATCTCATAACAGGGTGTCGGTCTGGAGGCACCCCTGCTATTCTTAACCTATTCTTAATTAAAGTGTTGCGTCTTCTCAGTCCAGCGACAATTTTCCCTTCAAGTGGCCGCACTGCTCTATGATATCTCCACCCATTCTTTTGCTGTCTATCATACCAATATATATAAGGCACAATTCTCTCTGCATTCCCTGGCCAGCCTAAAAACTTCCATTTCGTATCTGGATATAAATTCCAACTAGCCATTTTTGATCACACCCTTAATATTTTCCCAGATCTCAGAAGTCTCAGAAGTTGCCGATAGGTAATACTAAACTATCGGCAACTAAATATGGGTTCGGAAAATTTTTTGATCTGACCCATAATATAAAATTTAAATTTCCTTGATGTCAGAAATTGAAAACTTCAGAAGTAGAGCTTGGTGTTTCACCCTAAACAACTATACAAATGAAGAATTGGAGCATATAAAACATATTGACTGCAGATATCTAATAGTTGGGGAAGAAGTAGGTGCATCAGGAACACCGCACTTACAAGGTTATATTCATTACAAAAACCAAAAGTCATTCCATACAGTAAAGTTAATGATAAGCGAAAGATGTCATTTAGAGAAAGCGAGAGGTACACCAGATGATAATAGAAAATACTGCTCAAAAGAAAACAAATTCTACGAAAAAGGAGAATTACCACAACAGGGAAAAAGATCCGACATAGACAAAGCAATTGAAATGGTTAAAGAAGGTAAATCAATAACAGACATAGCTAAAGAAATGCCAAAGCAAATAGTTCTTCATGGAAAAGGATTGACCCACCTAAGTAACATATTGCAAGAAGAGAAGCAAGGTGACAGGCCCGAAAGAAGAGAAACATACTGGTTATGGGGAGAAACTGGTTCAGGAAAAACAACCTATGTGAAAAACAAAGAAAAGGAATTAAGAGAATCACTTGGATGGAGATGTTACTATTGGCCTGTTTCCCCGGATTTTTCACAAATTACACAAACCAAGAAATTGCAGTATTTGATGATTTTGATCCAGACACAATGGATTTCAAAATGTTCCTTAAGATAACAGATCCTTGGTGCAATCCGGCCATAAACACAAAAGGAGATTCAGGAACTTTTACTTCTAACTTGGTATTCTTCACTGCTACAGAACCTGCAGAGACAATCCTTAAAAAATGCGTAGAGACAAAAAGCCAAATGGGACAAGTAACAAGAAGAATAAAAAATATACATGTACCATATGATCTTCAAGAACCTAATCAATTAGAAGAAACACTCCCAACTCAGCCAGAAGTAGAAAATGATTTCATAAATCAACTTTAATTTTTCATTTATTTTTCATTTCTATTTTTTATATTTAATTCCCAATAGGGTGCAAAAATGCGTGAAATGATATATTTTTTTAAAAAAATTTAATTATCATCATGAATAATAGAAAAAGAAGATGTATGAACAGGGTTCGAACTGGAGGCGCCAGTTTCACCTGCAGGATCATTTCCAGATGAGCCACTGTCCACAAGTAATAAGCCTTCAGCAATTCTAGGTCGATTACTACTATCTTGAGTAGGTAAACCAGAAACAGAAAAATATTGAATCTGATTTTCATTAATAGGCATTCCTGAAACAAATTTCCAGTAATTAATAACATTCATATTATAAGTTAACGTTAATGAAGAAACTTGTTCAGTATTCCATGTATTCGAAAACTTATCTTCAGGACCAAAACCACCTAAAATAACCATAGTATAATAATACCTATCAGTATCTACAACACTATTATAACGTGTATGAGCATTAGGATATATATTAATCTTATATTCAGTAACCCAGTTAGTTTCATCAGATATACGAAGCAATTTATCCGAATAAAGCTGAGCACCAAATTCCTTAAGCCATCTACGTCTAAAACCATGTACATAACCAGAAGTAAGAATATTAGGATATTTAAACATTGACCAAATTCTAGATTGTAAGCTTTGAACATAAGAACCCCATTTCCTAAAGATAAGCACCCTAACATAAGCATGACTATAGCCGTTTAACGGATACCTACCATCTCCATAATGAAAATACATTTCATATCTAGATTTATATAATATATAATCAGAATGTTGAGTTGAAATCTGCTGAGGAGTAACTACATTAATATTATCAAGAAAAACAGAATCTTCTGGATATTCCACTGCTCCTGAAGTAGCATTATATAAAGGCAAATTATATACTCCTATAGTTCCATTAGATTGACTATATGAATAATAAATAGGTGCCCTATTCCTATAGAGCCAATTAAAATACTTTCGCTTTCTAAGCCTATATTTACGTAAAACCCTACGTCTTCTATATCTATTTTTCCTACCTCTTCTATGTATTTTTTTACCTGTTCCTGTTTGTTTAATTTGCTTCCAGTTCTGAACCCTACTTTGCCCTATAGAATTAAGGTTAACCCTACGCCTATTCAAATTTAAAGACCTAGACATAGCCCTAGCACCAGAAATAGCCGTTCGACCTATAGACCTAGCTAACTTATATCCCGTATGAAACATAGACTTCCTCATAGATGGAGACATAGCCCTATAAGTATTTAAGGCTAAATGCGGCAAAGAACCTAACATCACTTTACTAAAGCTCATGTTTTAATTATGAAGTGCAAAAAAGGAATATTAAGATCAAAATTCAGACTAATAAAAATTAATTACGGTTAATATAAATTTAAATCTCTTAAAATATATGGATTATTCCATGCACCATGAAATTCATAAAATATTTTATTATGATTTCTTAAATAAATTTCAAAATTGTTTTTCATATAACTCAAATAAAATCGTCGCCAAGATAACAATCTTCGCTCTCTATTACCTCGCCTTCTAAGTGCTCTAGGTCTTCTGCGATTCCTAAACTGCATCCTTCTAAGTGTATCCATAAAAGCCCTTATAGCTCTTTGATATACTCCTTCCAATGAGTCTATATACATTATTGCATTCCGCATCTGCAATCCTCAAGCTCTTGTTCCACGAGGAGCCCAATTTTCACTTACATCTTCTTCATATGCCTGTAATGTAATCGGTACATCCATAAACCACATATCATCAGTCCAATCGTCTTCATTCATTTTTTTGATCACACCCTTAATATTTTCCCAGATCTCAGAAGTCTCAGAAGTTGCCGATAGGTAATACTAAACTATCGGCAACTAAATATGGGTTCGGAAAATTTTTTGATCTGACCCATAATATAAAATTTAAATTTCCTTGATGTCAGAAATTGAAAACTTCAGAAGTAGAGCTTGGTGTTTCACCCTAAACAACTATACAAATGAAGAATTGGAGCATATAAAACATATTGACTGCAGATATCTAATAGTTGGGGAAGAAGTAGGTGCATCAGGAACACCGCACTTACAAGGTTATATTCATTACAAAAACCAAAAGTCATTCCATACAGTAAAGTTAATGATAAGCGAAAGATGTCATTTAGAGAAAGCGAGAGGTACACCAGATGATAATAGAAAATACTGCTCAAAAGAAAACAAATTCTACGAAAAAGGAGAATTACCACAACAGGGAAAAAGATCCGACATAGACAAAGCAATTGAAATGGTTAAAGAAGGTAAATCAATAACAGACATAGCTAAAGAAATGCCAAAGCAAATAGTTCTTCATGGAAAAGGATTGACCCACCTAAGTAACATATTGCAAGAAGAGAAGCAAGGTGACAGGCCCGAAAGAAGAGAAACATACTGGTTATGGGGAGAAACTGGTTCAGGAAAAACAACCTATGTGAAAAACAAAGAAAAGGAATTAAGAGAATCACTTGGATGGAGATGTTACTATTGGCCTGTTTCCCCCGGATTTTTCACAAATTACACAAACCAAGAAATTGCAGTATTTGATGATTTTGATCCAGACACAATGGATTTCAAAATGTTCCTTAAGATAACAGATCCTTGGTGCAATCCGGCCATAAACACAAAAGGAGATTCAGGAACTTTTACTTCTAACTTGGTATTCTTCACTGCTACAGAACCTGCAGAGACAATCCTTAAAAAATGCGTAGAGACAAAAAGCCAAATGGGACAAGTAACAAGAAGAATAAAAAATATACATGTACCATATGATCTTCAAGAACCTAATCAATTAGAAGAAACACTCCCAACTCAGCCAGAAGTAGAAAATGATTTCATAAATCAACTTTAATTTTTCATTTATTTTTCATTTCTATTTTTTATATTTAATTCCCAATAGGGTGCAAAAATGCGTGAAATGATATATTTTTTTTAAAAAAAAATTTAATTATCATCATGAATAATAGAAAAAGAAGATGTATGAACAGGGTTCGAACTGGAGGCGCCAGTTTCACCTGCAGGATCATTTCCAGATGAGCCACTGTCCACAAGTAATAAGCCTTCAGCAATTCTAGGTCGATTACTACTATCTTGAGTAGGTAAACCAGAAACAGAAAAATATTGAATCTGATTTTCATTAATAGGCATTCCTGAAACAAATTTCCAGTAATTAATAACATTCATATTATAAGTTAACGTTAATGAAGAAACTTGTTCAGTATTCCATGTATTCGAAAACTTATCTTCAGGACCAAAACCACCTAAAATAACCATAGTATAATAATACCTATCAGTATCTACAACACTATTATAACGTGTATGAGCATTAGGATATATATTAATCTTATATTCAGTAACCCAGTTAGTTTCATCAGATATACGAAGCAATTTATCCGAATAAAGCTGAGCACCAAATTCCTTAAGCCATCTACGTCTAAAACCATGTACATAACCAGAAGTAAGAATATTAGGATATTTAAACATTGACCAAATTCTAGATTGTAAGCTTTGAACATAAGAACCCCATTTCCTAAAGATAAGCACCCTAACATAAGCATGACTATAGCCGTTTAACGGATACCTACCATCTCCATAATGAAAATACATTTCATATCTAGATTTATATAATATATAATCAGAATGTTGAGTTGAAATCTGCTGAGGAGTAACTACATTAATATTAT